>NC_084968.1:15300133-15360133 GCF_949316205.1 Platichthys flesus
CATGATATGGAAGCTGCGAGACTTCATTTATTTCCTCTCTTGTATTTGAATATGAATTTACAGGATGTGAATGAAAACAGATGATACAGTAGAAGTCTGTTTCCTGAGTCAGTTCAAACTGATCTTCTTTAGTCTTCAACAGGATCAGAGGAAACCACGAGGTCGACAGGTTTCCTGCTTCAGAGCAGGTGTGAAGTTCACGTCTCAGCAGAGCAGCAGTTTCCTTCATGAACCTCAGTGGAGATGTTCAGATGTTCAGAGACAGGACCATAGACCAGCTGATGGACGAGTCAGCTGGTGGAGATGTTCAGAGCTGTGAGATGTTCAGAGACGGGACCATGGAGCAGCTGATGGACGAGTCAGGTGGTGGAGATGTTCAGAGCTGTGAGATGTTCAGAGAAAGGACCATGGAGCAGCTGATGGACGAGTCAGGTGGTGGAGATGTTCAGAGCTGTGAGATGTTCAGAGACGGGACCATGGAGCAGCTGATGGACGAGTCAGGTGTTGGAGATGTTCAGAGCTGTGAGATGTTCAGAGAAAGGACCATGGAGCAGCTGATGGACGAGTCAGGTGGTGGAGATGTTCAGAGCTGTGAGATGTTCAGAGAAAGGACCATGGAGCAGCTGATGGACGAGTCAGGTGGTGGAGATGTTCAGAGCTGTGAGATGTTCAGAGACGGGACCATGGAGCAGCTGATGGACGAGTCAGGTGTTGGAGATGTTCAGAGCTGTGAGATGTTCAGAGACGGGACCATGGAGCAGCTGATGGACGAGTCAGGTGGTGGAGATGTTCAGAGCTGTGAGATGTTCAGAGACAGGACCATGGAGCAGCTGATGGACGAGTCAGGTGGTGGAGATGTTCAGAGCTGTGAGATGTTCAGAGACAGGACCATGGAGCAGCTGATGGACGAGTCAGGTTGCTCGAGGGACGTCGGCTTCCAGAGCGTCAGAGATCATCGTGTAGAGCTGAGAGAACAGCGGACGCTCCTCGGCGCTCTGCAGGAAGAAGACAAACCAACATGATCACTTCCTGTTTACTTCCTGTGTCACGTCGTGTTTACTTCCTGTGTCACGTCGTGTTTACTTCCTGTGTCACGTCGTGTTTACTTCCTGTGTCACGTCGTGTTTTAAAACGTGTGAACGGATGAAGAACAGCAGTTCTCCTGCAGCACTGGGATCAGCTCACATGAAGCTGTTTTTATTTAACAGTGTGGATCAAGAAGGAAAGCTTACCACCAGCAGGGGGCGCTCTAACAGTTTGTCTTGGTTCTCACCTGGCGCCAGCAGAGCTGCATGATGTCATAGATGGTGGGCGTGGCCATTTTTGGTCTGTATAGGCGGTGACCGCGGGTTACCAAGGTAACCACCTCGTGGTTCTGATGCCGTTCAAACGGAACACGCCCCTCGGTGAAGACCTCCCACATCAACACACCTGGCAACACAAACACACAATCGTTCAGAACCAACAACCTGCTGCTCTCACAGTCTTCACTGATTTTACTTGATGGGGATTGGTCCAGATCAGCTAGTCCTCACCGAAGGACCAGACGTCCGACCTGCTGCTGTATCTGCAGAAGTTGAAGACCTCAGGAGGAGACCACTTCACTGGGAACTTGGCCCCTGACGAGCTGGTGTACTGGTTGTCCAACACGTACCTTCAACACAGCACACTGGTAAATCAGTCGTGTGCGTTAGATCCAAATGGAAAAGGACGGACTGTGAACGTGTAGGAATCGAACCTGGCCATGCCGAAGTCAGACACCTTCACCACCAGAGCGTCGTTCACCAGACAGTTCCTGGCCGCCTGCAGAGGAGAGGGAGGGAGCAGAAGAAATAAAGAATATGAAGAATCATATCTAAGCTTCTCTGGGCTCATTGCCTCGTGTCTGGAGAACGATAAATGGATCAGCGACCTGGAAAGGAAAAGCAGCAGGTTGAAGGTTCTCCACAGGAGAAGTGGATCAAATGAGCAGAGGTGACATGGAGACATTGTCACCTGAGGAAAAGTCTGTCCCTCACTTGACTAACTGCTGCAACACAACTTGAGAAAGGACACAAAAGCCTTCTCCAGCTGAAAGCATCACATCATCTCGTCCTGATCGGAGCTGCTGCTCATCGTGAGAACTGCTGGTTCCTCAACATATAGAAATAACAGTGATGATCTGAGTTCCAGGTTGTTTTGGTGGAACCATGAGAACACACTGATGTTACCAGATCTCGGTGGAGGAAGCCGTTGGCCTCCAGGTGCTCCATGCCCTCGCTGACGTCCAGGCAGATGCTCAGCAGGGAGGCCAGGCTGAAGCTGCCCTGCCGCTGGCGGAGGACGTTGAGGAGACAGCCCTGCTCCATGAACTCACTGACGATGTAGATGGGTGTCTGCTGACTGCACACCCCGTACAGCTGCACCAGTTTGGGGTGGGACAGTCTCCTGGAAAGACCAACAAGTTGTGGACAATCACGTCTTCCACTTTTTCATTCCCCTTGTTTATTGTGCTCCCTCGTCTCCTCCTTCCTTACATCATGACCTTGGCCTCCTCGATGAAGTCCTCCTCCAGCATGGCGCCCTCTCTGATGGCCTTGATTGCCACTTTGTGCTGCGCCCTCCACTTGCCCAGCCTCACCAGACCGAACTGGCCGCTGCCCAGCTCCTTCATGAAGGTCAGCTCGCCGGGGTCGATCTCCCACTTCTCTGAGAGGGGGCGAGAGAGGACAGTGAAGACCTGCGCTGTCCTCAGTCTTTGTTTAGAAGACGCAGCTGTCTGACTCACCGTAGCTGAAGCCGGCCGTGGACGGAGCAGATCGGTCCTGTCTTCCCACAGGATACCTCAACCGTGCTACGAGACCTGAGACAGAGGACGAAAGGATGAAGACACCTTAAAGCTCCGATATCGAGCTCCACCTGAAGGGAGTTCCCCCTGAAGCTACTGGTCTGTTTCCATGAAGCACATGACCTGACCCGGGATCAGATTCAAGAGTAAATGAAAAAATACAAACTTTCAAGGTTTATGTCCACTTCCAGATTTAAACTTTGTAACATTGACTTTTAGAGATCAACTTCCATTGAGTCACTTTCCCCCCACATGCCCACGTGTCCACCGAGACGTCCAGCATCTAGATGGAGCTTGTTGTTTACTTCCAGTTGTTGTGTTGTTTACCTGCTGCGTTGTGTTTGTGGTACTCGATCAGTTCAGGGATGGAGCTGAACAAGTGTTTCTCTGCCAAGTAAAACTGAGGAGGTGAATCCTGCGTCTCCTTGATGTGGTAATGTTTTATCACCGCCCTTCCCTCCCTGCACACACACACACACACACACACACACACACACACACACACACACACACACACACACACACACACACACACACACACACACACACACACACACACACACACACACACACACACACACACACACACACACACACACACACACACACACACACACACACACACACACACACCGCGTTAGAACCAGGACCACGATGTTGGATGTTTCACAGCTTGGTGTCTTTAGGGAACATGGCGGTACCCTGCGGTGGACTTGGTGAGCAGGGACACGGTGAAGGTTCCCTCGGTGCTGGAGTCTCTCACCATGAAGGCTCCTTCTTTGTCCTGCAGGGGGCGACACAGAGACTTAGACCAAGGCTTAAAGTCACACAGACAGACACACACAGACAGACAGACTGACCTCCTTCCTCAGCAGCTCCTCAGCCTTGTTCCTGTTGACTTGTTTACTGAACCAACTGGAACAAACACAAACATCTTGTTTACAACATGTCTCTAAAGATCCTCTGACATCAGATCAGCTCTCGAACCTCAAACCATCTGAAGACAGTGACTCACACAAACTGCACCAGGTTCCCTGATTCTTTCACTGTGACGTAGTTACTGGGGATGTAGCCTTCTTCCCTGTGAGACACACACGCACACGCACACACACACACACACACACACACACACACACACACACACACACACACACACACACACACACACACACACACACACACACACACACACACACAGTGTTGTCACGTCTCTGATCAGCCGCTCCTCTCAGTTTCAAACCCTCGTACATGGGGTCACACGGTTATTGTGGCTCATTACGCTGCCGGAGGAGAACACACTCACCCAAACTGGTTTCGTGCTCTGTACCAGTTCACGTCGCTCTTCTCCAGGATGACGTACTCGCCTTCTTTGACCAGACTCAGGTCATGTGGTTCGGTGGCAGGGAAGTCGTACAGAGCCACGACCACCTCTTCCTCATCCTCCTCATCCTCGTCCTCATCATCCTCATCCTCGTTATCATCACCACCGACAGGGGTCGGGGGTCGGGGAGGCTGCTGCTGGGAAAGAGGAGGGGCCACTGTTCGATTCCGTGTTGATAGTTATATTTATCATAATGGTGTGTGTGTGTGAGGATGTGTGTGTGTGTGTGAGGATGTGTGTGTGTATTTGTGTGTGTGTGTGTGTGTGTGTATGTGTGTTTGTGCGTGTGTGTGCGTGTTTGTGCGTGTGTGTGCTTACCCTCCCATCTTTCCGTTCCTGTCCAGGAATGGGGGGTAAAGGTTTTCTGGAAACTAGAAAACAGGAACAGAAACAAAGTTTCATCATTTCCTGTTGGTGTCCCACTGTGCGACTGTGACCTTTGACCTCGTGTTCATTTTGCTGATCATGAGTTTTTCTTGTTGAATCACGTGTTTCAGATTCTACGCTTCAAGAAATATCCTTGAAGGAGAAGTGGGACTGTCGTGCTGATGGCTGCAGGATGGTCTCTAACACTGTGTGTCAGGGTCCTCACAACTACAGGAAAACACATGAGTTTCTTACTGTCTCCAAACAGATTGTACTCCTCGCAGCCCGGGGCCTGTTTCTCTGCCTGACGACAACAGAGCCACGCCCCCTCCTGCCAGAACTGGGGGTGAAACTTGGTCAAGACCTCTGGGTTGTCTTTTATTTCTGCACACACAAACACACACAGACACACACACACAAACACACACACACGTTTATTTCGAACAGATGCACATGAACAACATCTGTAATATGTCCAGGTCTAGCACATGTGACAAGAGGAAACACTTTTAGAACTGTCTATGATAATAATGATGTTTTGTGTTAGTTGTGTGCGACTCCAGGATGGATGATATCAGGTCGTTTCTGTTAATGATGCTCATCAATGTCAATAGGTCCCAGTTTTCAGAGGTGGAGGTTTGTGTTGATCTAAGATGGAGAGGTGCACGGGGGAGGATTGTGTTGATCTAAGATGGAGACGTGCACGGTGGAGGATTGTGTTGATCTAAGATGGAGAGGTGCACGGTGGAGGATTGTGTTGATCTAAGATGGAGACGTGCACGGTGGAGGATTGTGTTGATCTAAAATGGAGAGGTGCACGGGGGAGGTTTGTGTTGATCTAAGATGGAGAGGTGCACGGGGGAGGATTGTGTTGATCTAAGATGGAGAGGTGCACGGGGGAGGATTGTGTTGATCTAAGATGGAGACGTGCACGGTGGAGGATTGTGTTGATCTAAGATGGAGAGGTGCACGGGGGAGGTTTGTGTTGATCTAAGATGGAGAGGTGCACGGGGGAGGATTGTGTTGATCTAAGATGGAGAGGTGCACGGTGGAGGATTGTGTTGATCTAAAATGGAGAGGTGCACGGGGGAGGTTTGTGTTGATCTAAGATGGAGAGGTGCACGGGGGAGGATTGTGTTGATCTAAGATGGAGAGGTGCACGGGGGAGGATTGTGTTGATCTAAGATGGAGACGTGCACGGTGGAGGATTGTGTTGATCTAAAATGGAGAGGTGCACGGGGGAGGTTTGTGTTGATCTAAGATGGAGAGGTGCACGGGGGAGGTTTGTGTTGATCTAAGATGGAGAGGTGCACGGGGGAGGATTGTGTTGATCTAAGATGGAGACGTGCACGGTGGAGGATTGTGTTGATCTAAGATGGAGACGTGCACGGTGGAGGATTGTGTTGATCTAAGATGGAGAGGTGCACGGTGGAGGATTGTGTTGATCTAAGATGAGAGGTGCACGGTGGAGGATTGTGTTGATCTAAGATGAGAGGTGCACGGTGGAGGATTGTGTTGATCTAAGATGGAGAGGTGCACGGGGGAGGATTGTGTTGATCTAAGATGGAGAGGTGCACAGTGGAGGACTGTGTTGATCTAAGATGGAGAGGTGCACGGTGGAGGATTGTGTTGATCTAAGATGGAGACGTGCACGGGGGAGGATTGTGTTGATCTAAGATGGAGAGGTGCACGGTGGAGGATTGTGTTGATCTAAGATGGAGAGGTGCACGGGGGAGGATTGTGTTGATCTAAGATGGAGAGGTGCACGGTGGAGGATTGTGTTGATCTAAGATGAGAGGTGCACGGTGGAGGATTGTGTTGATCTAGGATGGAGAGGTGCACGGGGGAGGATTGTGTTGATCTAAGATGGAGAGGTGCACAGTGGAGGATTGTGTTGATCTAAGATGGAGAGGTGCACGGGGGAGGATTGTGTTGATCTAAGATGGAGAGGTGCACGGTGGAGGATTGTGTTGATCTAAGATGGAGAGGTGCACGGTGGAGGATTGTGTTGATCTAAGATGGAGAGGTGCACGGTGGAGGATTGTGTTGATCTAAGATGGACGGTGCACGGTGGAGGATTGTGTTGATCTAAGATGGAGAGGTGCACGGGGGAGGATTGTGTTGATCTAAGATGGAGAGGTGCACAGTGGAGGATTGTGTTGATCTAAGATGGAGAGGTGCACGGGGGAGGATTGTGTTGATCTAAGATGGAGAGGTGCACGGTGGAGGATTGTGTTGATCTAAGATGAGAGGTGCACGGTGGAGGATTATGTTGATCTAAGATGGAGACGTGCACGGTGGAGAACGTGCTATTCGAGGTGTCTCAGGATAGATGTGTCCTCTCGAGGCCCTTGAAGACAGACTGGGACGCCCTGCTCTGATAACATCTTGCAGCTCCACTCTGGGTGGACCACAGACCTCAACCCCCCCACCTAACCCTCACCCTACCCCCCCCCCGTAATAAAAGACTGAACAAAACTGGTTTTTAGTTCTTAAGTTGACCAGGTTCAAGTCCCAGTTGTTGAAATGTCCCTGAAGCGAGCGAAGCATTGAACTCTTACAGTAGATTATATTTCGATTTATTAAATTTAAGATTGTAAGTAGCATTAAAAAGGTGATTAACAACCAATATAAGGGGCATCATGTATGACCGAGTTTAGAGTCACATCTTAAAAGCCTCATGTCCACCGGGTAGATGCCAGCGGAAACCACAGGGCTGTGTGAAAACCAGTTTCAGATCTGTGGTTTGAAATGTGAAAGATGTTTGCTGCAGCTCAGACTCTGGACAGACGTGTGATCTACATGAGAACATGAGAACATGAGAGAAGAAAGAGTCTGACCCTCCTTCAGGCTCTGGACCCAGGTGCTTCTGCTGTCGTGACTCGGAGCGAACACATAAAGTGTGTTGGTGTCATACACCACCTAGACAAAAACACACACATTTAAATATAAGAACAATTAACATGTTGAACACTTTCCTTTTTAAAATGCTTCTATTTCAGTTATAATGTTTCATTGATTTATAGTCAAGGTTCATTTATTCTTGACCCTGCAGATTTCAGTATTAACCAGTCATTTAACCTGGTCTATAAAGCTGCAGAGACTCAAACCAGTGACTGAGTCGAGTTCGGATCCCTGTGAAAACAGAGTCAGCAATAACCCGCCAGGCTAGCTGTGTCCCCCTGTTTCCACTCTTTGTGCTAAGCTAAGCTAGTCACCGCATGCAACAAATCGTTCCCTGGACATTTGTGAGAATCAGTATTCATTAAACACTCGCTGGTCCAGATTCAGTCCTTTGGCTCTCGTGATAATAAAGATGTCCCCCTGGAAGATATTGATCAGAACCTCTGTCTTGATTCACTCTGAACAAAGTGCGAGGAAAACTCAGGACCAATCACAGTTCTTGAATTCATCACATGGTCTCTGTGAATCAGCAGAATTGATATATTATATAATATATAATAATTCAAATATGTGATACCTGAAATGGGTATTTGTTCTGACAGGGAATGATTCTCCCTCCGTTCTTGACGATCTCCACACATCGGACCCGACTCAGCTCGATCGAGCCTCTTCTGAACTTCTTCTGTCGACAGAAACGTCAGATTTTATTCTCTGTCTTTATTAAGAGCAGACTTTCAAAATAAGACATTTCATTGGTTAATTACAGATTATTACCAGGAGTAGTGACATCTGCACAGATCTACGCTAACTGTATTCATGCTAACATAAGCTAATCTACTCATTGTTTTACAAATTAATTTGACAAGTGCGGTATTGTGGTTTCGTCAAGTTAGTACATTTTCCAGCACGTTGTGCTATTCCTTTAAGAAGAAGAACCACATTTTACCACCTGAA
This sequence comes from Platichthys flesus, assembly GCF_949316205.1. Lineage (NCBI taxonomy): Eukaryota > Metazoa > Chordata > Actinopteri > Pleuronectiformes > Pleuronectidae > Platichthys > Platichthys flesus. The sequence goes on from NC_084968.1 coordinate 15,308,566, forward strand.
CAGGAAGTGAATGTCAACATGAATCCAGAGACCTGAGCTTTCCCCTCGTAGTAGGTCAGTCGGTTCCTGGACAGGACGAACAGTCTCTCCTTGTAGTTCAGAGGCGAGGTCCTCTTCTTCTGCTGAGACCGCTTGATCAGCGTCTCCTCCAATAGCATCTTAGAACTCATGTTGGCCCCGCCCACACCCTCAGCCCATTGGTGGATGTTGTCAGAGGGGTGGGGCTTATCTGAGGAAAGACGTTCAACTTTATATTAAAAAAAATATCAAGGAAAGAAACTGCTCACTTGTGTTTTCACTATATGAACTGAACACGCTTATAATGCTAATTTATATTATAAACATTACTGTCTTTATATACAGTCAGTGATCATCTGTATATACAGTCACTGATTCTCTTTATATACAGTCACTGATCATCTGTATATACAGTCACTGATCATCTGTATATGAAGTCACTGATTCTCTTTATATACATTCCCTGATCATCTTTATATACAGTCACTGGTCCTCGTTATATACAGTCACTGATCATCTGTATATAAAGTCACTGATTCTCTTTATATACAGCCACTGATCCTCTTTATATACAGTCACTGATCATCTTTATATACAGTCACTGATCATCTGTATATACAGTCACTGATCATCTGTATATGAAGTCACTGATTCTCTTTATATACATTCCCTGATCATCTTTATATACAGTCACTGATCATCTGTATATACAGTCACTGGTCATCTGTATATACAGTCACTGATCCTCTTTATATACAGTCACTGATAATTTTATATACAGTCACTGATCATCTGTATATACAGTCACTGATCATCTGTATATGAAGTCACTGATTCTCTTTATATACATTCCCTGATCATCTTTATATACAGTCACTGATCATCTGTATATACAGTCACTGGTCCTCGTTATATACAGTCACTGATCATCTGTATATGAAGTCACTGATTCTCTTTATATACATTCCCTGATCATCTTTATATACAGTCACTGGTCCTCGTTATATACAGTCACTGATCATCTGTATATAAAGTCACTGATTCTCTTTATATACAGCCACTGATCCTCTTTATATACAGTCACTGATCATCTTTATATACAGTCACTGATCATCTGTATATACAGTCACTGATCATCTGTATATGAAGTCACTGATTCTCTTTATATACATTCCCTGATCATCTTTATATACAGTCACTGATCATCTGTATATACAGTCACTGGTCATCTGTATATACAGTCACTGATCCTCTTTATATACAGTCACTGATAATTTTATATACAGTCACTGATCATCTGTATATACAGTCACTGATCATCTGTATATGAAGTCACTGATTCTCTTTATATACATTCCCTGATCATCTTTATATACAGTCACTGATCATCTGTATATACAGTCACTGGTCCTCGTTATATACAGTCACTGATCATCTGTATATGAAGTCACTGATTCTCTTTATATACATTCCCTGATCATCTTTATATACAGACACTGAACATCTGTATATACAGTCACTGGTCATCTGTATATACAGTCACTGATCCTCTTTATATACAGTCACTGATAATTTTATATACAGTCACTGATCATCTGTATATGAAGTCACTGATTCTCTTTATATACATTCCCTGATCATCTTTATATACAGTCACTGATCATCTTTATATACAGTCACTGATCATCTGTATATACAGTCACTGATCATCTTTATATACAGTCACTGAGCTCCACCCATGACTTAACTCCTGTCACTTTAAATCCACCTGTTGGCAGGTGTCTCAGTACCATGATAAAAAACATAACCACACAATTCTTCCTATAGATAACTACAGTGTGTGTGTGTGTGTGTGTGTGTGTGTGTGTGTCACAGATATTTAAAGCAACAGAAGGTCTCTGTTCCACTTATCTCTTTCTTGCCATGAAGTCAGACTCGTTCTACGGAATGTGTCAAAGCTGCGGAGTTTGCGTAACGACACACACACAGATTTACACAAACACACACAGACTCACACAAACACACACACACACACACAGACTCACAATGTCTCAAGTGTGTCTCTTACCTTAACGTTTCATTTCCCACTTTTCAAGTCATTAGTGTTCGCTCGTGTCGGAGCAGGATTCAGGAAATGACGAGAGGGAGGTGGACGCACAGCCCACCTACACGCACACACACACACACACACACACATACACACTCACACACTTCCTCGTGCACCAGTAGAGAGAGAGAGAGAGAGAGAGCGAGAGAGAAAGAGAGAGAGAGAGAGAGGGAGATCCACAGCGCCCCCTGCAGCCCTATGTGCTGGTTGATGGTAGATGATACATGTTTGTGAAGATGGTTCAGATCTCCTCTCTGATGTTTCCTCACGGGTTTGTGATCAGTTTGGTTTGAATCAGTTATTGATGATATGAAAACAGGCTGAGACGTGATGATTGACAGCTGACCCTGACTCCTGATTGGCCGGCCGCGTGTGAGTGGACGTCTTGTCAGATGTTGATTGGTTCCTCTTCTCTTTCCTTAATGAGCTGTTAGAAGCTTCGTGTTTTAGATGAAGATCGAGTGACGAGCTACACAATGTGTTATGTTCTCACTAGGACAGAAGTACAAACGTGTGTGTGAGGGTGTGTGTGTGTTTGTGTGCGTTTATGTTGATAGAGACGGATGCTTTGTGGTTTCATTCACGTCATTGTCACTTCCTGTCGATCTCTCTATCTTCAATTCTCTTTTGAAACTGTGGATATGACATATTAGTTTTTTTAAACTTTATCCACTGTGATTGAGAACTTCTTCTTCTGGCTCTTTTGTTGTTTTATCTTCTGTTCTTTACCTTCTTCACTTCCTCCACCTGCCTTCTCTCTCTCTCTCTCTCTCTCTCCACCTCCACCTCCATTGTCCCGTCGACGTGAAAGACTGGAGCTGCCGCTGAGGAGGAAGTAGAAGAGGAGGAAGAGGAGGAAGAGGAGGAGAAGATGATTCATTCAAGTAAGCATCTTTTCATATCTGCGGGACAAGCACCGTGAACCCGGGGGGGGGGTGCAGCAGCAGGAAACAGCGACCAACCAACAAATCTACGGATCTGAGAAGAAGGAAACTTTGTGAAACGGTGAAAGTTGAGCAGCAGAATAGATCTTTAATTTCACATTCTGATCATAGACGGTAACAGTTAGCAGTTAGCAGTTAACAGGGCGGCTAATGGATAAACAATCTGTGGTTTATTTCAAACCTGCAACTTTCAGCTGATATCCGGATGCTAACAGGCTAATTGTTGGCTGCTAGCTCCTGTAATCAAATGAAATACACATTCTGGAATCTGTGCTGATCTGAGATCTGAACATTGAGGGAATCCTTTTTGTCCAATTCTACTAATAAGAGATAAACACAAGTAGGACTGAGCTTGATGAAATGAGACCCGATTTGTTTTATTTGACTAAGAAGAAGAACAGAGTTGTTTCCCTGAAAAGTTCACAACCTAGCCTCATGGTGGCGCTACAGGACAGGTCAGAGGCTGCTCCCTACAGGAACATGAATATCAAGTTGATAATCAGCAGACTGGAGAATCATGTGTGACTCAGCTTCCTGTCCACAGACCTGACACTGACACAAGTGTGTGTGTGTGTGTTTCTGTCTTAACCCACAACCAGAGAAATACAACAGGCAGATGCTGCTGTCAGCTCTGCACACACACACAGACACACAAACACACACAGTTGTTTAGACAGGAAGTGTGTTTCCTGACAAAGACCTCCTCCTCAAACCGCTCACAAAGACAAAGATCAACTCAGACGAGATCTGCAGCAGTTCTAATTATTTATTTCACAACAAGAAGTTATTATTGCAAAATTACAACTTTTTTACATTATTGTGACTTTTATATTGTTATATTTTCGGAAAAAAAACAGGATGAATAAAACCAGATTTATCTGCTTGTATTTACAATCTGATTCTTTGTGTCACTACCCAGATACATTACAACCTCACAACCTCACAACCTCACAACCTCACAACATCACAACCTCACAACCTCCACGATGCTAATATTGTAATAATGGCAATTCATTATGATGTCATTTAACCTTGATCCTCCTCCTCCTCCTCCTCCTCCTCCTCCTCCTCCTCCTCCTCCTCCTCCTCCTCCTCCTCCTCCTCCTCCTCCAGATGACTCCATCCACTCGCTCTTCTGCTGCTGCTGTGAAGTTCGGACCAGGTAACAACTCCTGCATCAACACAACTTTGTTCAAAATAAAACAGGAAACGTGAAGACTTCCTGTGTAACGTCCCTTCAAAATATAATAACCCGACAAAAAGGAAAGATATTCATTTATTTAACAGCTGCAGGTAAAACCATGAATATTGTGATGATTGATTGATTGATTGACTGATTGATAGATTGACTGATTGATTGATTGATTGATTGACTGACTGATTGATGATTGATTGACTGACTGACTGATTTATTTATTTATTTATTTATTTATTTATTTATCTATTTATTTATTTACTGATTTATTGATTGATTGATTGACTGACTGACTGACTGATTGATGATTGATTGACTGACTGACTGATTGACTGATTTATTTATTTATCTATTTATTTATTTACTGATTTATTGATTGATTGATTGACTGACTGACTGACTGATTGACTGATTTATTTATTTATTGATTTACTGATTGATTGATTGATTGATTGATTGATTGACTCACTGATTGATTGACTGATTGATTGATTGACTCAGGGAGATCAGCACCCGCATGGATCTGGAGGGAAGCCCCTCGCTGTGTTTCCAGAGCAGACGGTTCCCGGGACGCGCCTGTCGGGTACGTGAGCTCGTTTTCAGAGAACAGCAGCTGAACAAAGACGTCACCATTTTCTTTTCTCTCTCAGGTCGACAGGTCGAGGAGGAAGCTTCCTCTTCCTCCGCCCGATGAAGAGGAAGGTGAAGGCGAGGGGCTGCTGATGGTCGTCGCCATGTACGACTTCAAGGCCAAGGAGGACACGGACCTCACACTCAAACAGGTACAAACACTGACACACAAACAAGTCAACAAGTTCACCTGCAACAAGAGGGACATTCAACATAAAAGCTAGAATGAGAGTGTCCTCATGTCGTCCATCTTTATTTACAATGTGCGGTCTTAGCTACACACAGAGTCGTAGAGATGTCAGTGTGATGTTGTGTGATGTTGTGTGATGTCATGTCATGTGATGTGTTGCGTCCACAGGGAGACGAGTACCTCATCCTTCACAAACAGGACCAGCTGTGGTGGCGAGCGCAGGACAAACACGGGTAAGAACCAATAAATAATTATTCTACACAACTTTCACGTTATTTTATTAATTGGTCTCATGAATGGGTTCAGATATTTTGTAGTTTTTACAGATGTTCCTTAATTTTGCTTTGCTGCTGTAACGTCAAATTTAATAATAGAGGATCATTTATTACTAGTGTCAATATCTGACATTAACATTTTGAAAAAGGCAGTTACTCCAAAACAAAACATTAAAATAGTATAATAGTGTAAAATTTGAAGAGTTTGTGTTGTAGAATAATAATAAAGATAATTAATGGTTTCCCTGTGCTTCTGTCAGGAATAAAGGTTTCATCCCCAGTAACTATGTGACAGAGAAAAACCAAATCGAGGCAAATACGTAAGTTTTATATCAATTTATTATTTTCTTTTATCTTTTAGGGAAACTGTAGCAACTATTTATTAACTTTGATTTAAATGTGTTATTCAAATTGATTCTTTATTGAAATTTTCCAAACTGTCATATTCGTACTGATCATTAGACAATAACTATAATTTGTATTAATATTACAGTTATTATTCTTATTATATTTATTTGTATATGTTCTCTCTGGAGGTGGTACTGCAAGAACATCACCAGGACAGAGGCGGAGCAGCTGCTGAGACAAGAGGTTCACACTCGTCTTCATGTCCCTGATCCACAATCTCCTGCTTCTCTGATAAACCTTTGTTTTTGTTGTATGTGATAAAAACCTGGAAATCAAAGAAATATCAGTTATTTGTCCCTGATGTGTGTGTTTGTGTTTCCAGAACAAAGAGGGGGGGTTTGTCGTGAGGGAGTCGAGTCAGAAAGGCACCTACATCGTCTCCGTTTACACAAAAACAATCAGGTGGGTCTCTGCATCTGAAGGTTCCATAAACAAACTATAAACCTGTACACTGACACACTGTGTGTGTGTGTGTGTGTGTGTGTGTGTGTGTGTGTTTGTGTGTGTGTGTGTGTCTGCAGTGCTGGAGGAGATATCAGACATTACCAGATCAAAATCAGCGACATGTCCCAGTTCTTCCTGGCTGAGAAACACACGTTCAGCTCCATCCCTGAAGTCATTCAATACCATGAACACAACGCAGCAGGTACACACACGTGAATTCTGCTGCAGACACACAAGTCACGCTTCACCTGATGTGTGTGTGTGTGTGTGTGTGCAGGTCTGGTGACGAGGTTGCGTTATGCTGTGGGGCCGATGGGATGTTGTGTACCTGCCACATCAGGATTCAGCTCAGGTAAAGAAACAAATATATTTACTTTACTTGTTCATTTATATTGTTACGTCTCCAAGTTTATTTCAAAATGTATTAAATTCTATGTAAATGTAGTTTAAGCAGTTTAGTTATTATTTTACTTTATTTCATAGTTGTAGTGATTTATTGTGTTTTTCTGTTTAGTTGTTTGTTGTGTGTCGGCAGCTTGAGTAGTTATTGCATTGCCAGCCCCTCACCAGTAGAGGGTGCTGCAGCCCCACCTGATCTGTTCCCCTCTCAGAGAAGTGGGAGATCGACCCCGGCGAGCTGACCTTCATGAAGGAGCTGGGCAGCGGCCAGTTCGGTCTGGTGAGGCTGGGCAAGTGGAGGGCGCAGCACAAAGTGGCCATCAAGGCCATCAGAGAGGGCGCCATGCTGGAGGAGGACTTCATCGAGGAGGCCAAGGTCATGATGTAAGGAAGGAGGAGACGAGGGAGCGAGGGCAGGAAACCTCCTTCTGGTGGAAACAGGAGGTGAACGTGTGTGTCTGTGTGTGTGTGTGTGTGTCTCAGGAGACTTTGCCATCCTAAGCTGGTGCAGCTGTACGGAGTTTGCCTGCAGCAGCGCCCCCTGCTGATCGTAGCCGAGTTCATGGAGAACGGCTGCCTGCTGAACTTCCTGCGGCAGAGGGGCGGGGCCCTGAAGGAGGCGTGGCTGGTGTCCATGTGTCAGGACGTGTGTGAGGGGATGGAATACCTGGAGGCGCAGAGCTTCATCCACAGAGACCTGGTTCACCACTAATCCTACGCTCTACAGATTTGATATTTAAGACTTTAACAGGAAACACAACTGAACGTGTGTGTCCTTCTGGTTGTGGTCTTCTCACGCAGGCGGCCAGGAACTGTCTGGTCAACGAACACAACGTGGTGAAGGTCAGCGACTTTGGAATGACCCGGTGCGTTTCACTCACTCTCACAACATCACAACTGTTACCTCGAGTTCTTCTCGTAAAATTACAGCTTCAAAATTACGACTTTCTTATTGAAACCTTTTTCACGAAGCCAGAGCCAGCATCTGCTTAGCTTGGCCTGGCCTGGCCTGGCCTGGCCTGGCCTGGCCTAGCACAGGTACTGGTAGAAACAGCGAGCCTTGCTCTTTCAGAACATTACAATGGAATGAATTGTGAAAGTCAATAATTAACCCATTTGACCCCCCCATGGTTAAATCAACACAGGAAGTAGAACATCAGATGTGTTATGAGTTATGAGTTCCAGATATCTACTCTCTTCACTGTTCTTTAACATCAGTTCCTCAGCACCGTGGGGTTTTTGTTTCCAGGTACGTTCTGGACAACCAGTACACCAGCTCCAGTGGTTCGAAGTTCCCAGTGAAGTGGTCTCCTCCTGAGGTTCTGCACTACAACAAGTACAGCAGCAAGTCGGACGTCTGGTCCTTCGGTGAGGAAACACACACTTGGTCTTCACAGCAGCAACACACAGTGTGTAGTAACCGTGTCTGTGTGCAGGTGTGTTGATGTGGGAGATCTACTCCGGGGGCTGCACGCCGTTTGAGAACCGCTCCAACTCGGAGGTGGTCCATGACATCACCAGAGGGATCCGTCTGTACCGGCCTCACCGAGCCCTGCAGCCGCTGTACGCCATCATGTACCGCTGCTGGCACGAGGTCAGAAGAACCAGGGTCCTCATCTTCAAACCATCAACTTAACACATTCAGATGTTCCACAAAACTCGTGTTAACCACAACATCATGTCTTCTTCTTCTTCTTCTTCTTCTTCTTCTTCTTCTTCTTCTTCTTCTTCTTCTTCTTCTTCTTCTTCTTCTTCTGTAGAAGCCTCTGGGTCGGCCGACCTTCTCGGAGTTGCTGCAGGAAATAAGAAACATGGCAGAAAATCCAGATTAATGAAACCCACGATAGTTTCAGATGTTTAGACTGTTGTGTTTTTGTAAACAACTATTTTCTTAATAAAGTATTTTCAGATCAAATCTTCTTCATTCGTGCTTTGTGAACTTATCGTCTCGACAAACGAGGGGGGGGGGGGGACACACAAGAGATGATTTTTTGATGATGTAACATTAGAGGGAGGAGTCACTCCTCTGTGTGTGTGGGGGGGGGGGGGGGGTATCATGGCAACAGGTCAGGTGACAGCAGGTAACTGCAGATGCCCTCACACAAACACACACACACAGTGAGACACATACACTGAGACACAGGGTCAAGTTGACATCTCCGGTGACTATACGCACACACACACACATACACACACACACAGACACACACAGACACACACAGTGAGACTAGTTCAGTGTTTACGTTGGAAGATCATCACTCCGATTAAAGAGTAAAGAGGAATTCCCATGGAAGGTTAGTGTGTGTGTGTGTCTGTGTATGTGTGTGAGTGTGTGTGTGCGTATACCGGAGGTCCTGTGTCTCAGTGTGTGTCATTTTTTGTGTAACATGAAATGTTGCAGTGATGAAAGAAAACTAGAACAAATAGGGTTAGGGTTAAAGTGTTATAGAAAGTTAAAACACTTCCTGGATCTTCTTCAAAGTTGAATGAGTTCCTCTCGAACATATAAAACCTCCTCCCACCAAGTTAACTGGAAACAGCAGTTTGTGTGTGAACAGCTGGAGTTGTGTAGTGAAGTTGTGTGGCTCTTCTTCTCTCGCTCCACAGTGAGCTCATGGAGCGGTACCAGTCTCTGGGTCTGCTCGGAGAGGGCAGTTATGGCTCGGTGCTGAAGTGCCGGCACCGGGACTCCGGCCGCCTGGTGGCCATCAAGAAGTTTGTGGACTCAGACGATGACAAGACGGTGAAGAAGATCGCTCTGAGGGAGATCAAGCTGCTCCGGGTACCTGTCAAACAGTCAGATGTCCATCAGTCAGCTGTCAATCATCGAGCCTGAGGACACAAAGCAGCTCGTCAATCACAACGAGCTGACGAGACCTTCACTTGTTGAATTAAATTATAATTCAAAAACTGTAAAACACGTTAGTGACCTCGTTCCTCTTCTCCTCCACAAACCTCTGATTTCTATTTTTCATCTTTCTGACATGAAGCATCTTCGTCACGTGAACCTGGTGGACCTGCTGGAGGTGTGGAGGCGTCGCCGGCGCTGGTACCTGGTGTTTGAGTTTGTGGAGCGGACTCTCCTGGATGATCTGGAGCTCCACCGAGGTGGACTGGACCTGGACACCAGCCGTCAGTACCTGTACCAGGTCCTGAGGGCCACAGCCTTCTGCCACCAGCAGAATGTGAGGAACTGGTCTCATGCTTCACACCAGTAGCAAAGCTAATAAGTCAAAGTCAATGCAAAGACAGGAACAGACTCTAATGTCCATCACCCCACGTGAAGCCAAGGATGCATCATTGAGTTCTGTGATGTCGTGAAATAAACAATAAGGATGAAAATCACGGAACTCAGGTCCGGCCACTGGTTTGAGCTAGCATCCAACTGGCCACTGGCTTGAGCTAGCATCCAACTGGCCACTGGCTAGAGCTAGCATCCAACTGGCCACTGGCTTGAGCTAGCATCCAACTGGCCACTGGCTTGAGCTAGCATCCAACTGGCCACTGGTTTGAGCTAGCATCCAACTGGCCACTGGTTAGCGTCAGGTAGCACTGGAAACGCCGTCATCCAGACGCCACCGGTGGGATATCTGTGTGAGGTCCGGCTGTCACTTTGTTTTCAAAATATATCTCAACAAATAAAGTGAAGCACTTGTCTTAGTATAAAAAATATAGATCTGCAGTTTTGACCACGGCCACTAGAGGGCTAATTTCCCCCTGAACACAAACTGCACCTGCAGGTCACACGTGAAGAAGATGAAGAATGATGTTCACTGATTCTCAACATGGCGATCAGATGAATAACATCATTGAGTATTTGTGGGTGTGGTTCCTCACAGATCATCCACCGGGACATTAAGCCAGAGAACGTCCTCATCTCTCAGGGGGGCGTGGTCAAGCTGTGCGACTTCGGCTTCGCCCGCACGCTAGTGGGCGACGTCTTCACCGACTATGTCTCCACTCGCTGGTACAGAGCTCCTGAGCTGCTGGTGGGAGACATCAGATATGGAAAGTAAGTGTTTACATGTAGACCTGAGGATGTTGGACCTGCTAGAGATGTGAACAGGTGTGTGTGTGTGTATGTGTGTCTGTGTGTGTCTGTGTGTAGACCGGTAGACGTGTGGGCTGTCGGTTGTCTGTTATTAGAGATGTTCACAGGTCAGCCTCTGTTTCCCGGAGACTCAGACCTTGACCAGATTCACCACATCACCAGGTGCTTTGGTGAGAACCGCAGAACTTCTCAGATGAAATGATCTTATCTTCATCTTCTCGTTCTATTCTGTATGTTCTCATTTCTCTACTGAAGGTCACCTGACAGCTCGTCACCAGGAGCTGTTCTACAGGAATCCTGTTTTCTCAGGAGTCAGATTGCCTGAATGTTATGGTCAAGTTCTGCTGAGTCAGCGCTTCCCGACAGTCCCCCCCGCCGCCGTGGACCTGGCTCAGGTACTGTTACAGCTGGTTAGCTGAGTGATGTAAACAAGACAAATCAAATGTGTCCATCCATGTAGTCCCCTGCAGATCTGAAGAATCAGAATCAGTGATATCTTTTCAGAGCTGTCTCCAGATGGATCCAGAAAGACGAGCTCATTGTTCCGAGCTGTTAGAACATCCTCTGTTCACTCAAGACTCTTTCCACCTCAGGTGACTCTTTATAACTTTACACTCGTCATCCATAGAAATGTCTGTTAGCGATTGCTTGATTTTCCACGAGTTGTGATGAATCAACCGTTTGACCTCCAACGACTTTGTATCCAAACAGGTTCTTGAATGAGCTAAATGCTAAGATCCAGAAGGACCACAGAGAAAACTCGAACCTTCCTAGACTAACCAAAACCCCCAGACGCCAAAAGGAAGAAAGGAATGAGCAAAACCAGAGAAGCAAGAAACAACTGGAAGAGGTGAGTGAGAAGGTTTACAAGGAAATGGAGAAGAAAGACAATAAGGAAGAAGAGAAGACGGAGAAAACTAAGAGAAGAGCAAAGTTTTGTAAAACTACTCGGAACACCTCTGAACCTTCAAGGAGCAACAAACAATCCAGGGCCTTCACAGGCAAAGCTTTCCAAAATGCAGCAAGAGCTTCAGTAGCCATGAAAAGTAAAACAGGAAAATCCACTGGTGCAGGGTCGAGGAAGGAATTCACTAAATCAGAGAAAACCTCCACCACTGATTCATCAGTGGTGAGAGTTCTGAAGGACAATAACTCAGAGACAGAAGAACCTCAACATGAGACAGATGCTCCTCCAGAACCAAGAGAAGATCATTTACAAAGCACAAAGAAGAAACAAGATGGACACTCCACTGGCTTCTATTCTAGTTGCACAGGCACAGCCGTGTCAAGTGAAAGAAATGAGATGGACATCTGCAGATCTTCTAAATCAAAGTCAAGTCAAGAGTATATGAAGAAGAGCTGGAACAGCCCAAACCTGAGAGTTCCCCAAATGTCTAAAAGCTCCACCACAGACCATGTGAGTTCATCTTTGACAAGCTTCCACCAAACAGCACCTGAAGCAGGTCAGCCGTCAGGCAGCGACCACACGGAGGCCAGCAGCCGAACCACACCTGCTGTCACCAAGCCATGCCAGGGTCTTCATTCTTCAGAACATCTGAACAACCAACTGACCTCAGAGCGAACAACAACTTCTGAATGTTCAAAAGTCTCCAGCTCAGGTCCAGAAATGACCAGAACCAACACGTCAGTGTCCATCAACCCGTCAGGACCTCCTACCTCAGATCTTAAAGAGGCTTCTCCTGCACACAGCACTGTGACACCACCCAGAGGAATCTCAAATCCCAGGTTACACAAAGCTGACTCCACTTCAACTGCTAAACCCTCAGAGGACACCACATGTGCACCCAACAAACCCTCAGAGGACCTTCCAGAAGACAAGGACCTTGTGGAAGTACTGATTGAAACCCAAAATCAACTGGGGAGTTTTAAAACCGAGGTTCACAAATACTTAAAAACAAGCCCAACAAAAAGAGCAGCTGGAGACCACATGCTAATATCCATCAACCAAGATCCTGAACCTTCTGAGTTCTGCAGTGTTCATCTACAGAGCCCTTCTAGATCCAAGATCTCCTCAGAGTCCAGGACACCTTCAGACCCAACGCTGAGCGAAATCCAGAAAGCTAACACGTCAATTCTGAAAACACTGAAAATCTGTGGTAAGGAGAACAGAGATGATTCTGGGTCCGTCAGTGGGACCACCAGGTCTTCAGGAGATGAAACCTCAGAACCTTCTGGAATCTCAAGTCACACGGAGAAGAAGAAAAGCAACAGAGTCAAATCTGATGTGACATCCTTTAGAGTCCCTCACTCCAAATCTATGATTGAACAATCTCAAGCAAAGCTTTGGTGTTTCGGCAACAACACGTCCACTGCAGCCGTGAGGGAGACAAGGGACAACGAGAGGAAGGACTCTGTGTCCACCGGCTCAGAGTCCACGTCCGTCCCTTCTACATCAACTCCAGACCACAAAGCTCCGAAGAGGAGTTTCGTCCTACATAGCATGGACCCTGCAGATATACTCCATTCCTCTCCACCACCTCCTCCTCCGTCCTCCACTCCTCTGCTCCTCCCCCCGTCCTCCACTCCTCTGCTCCTCCCCCTGTCCTCCACTCCTCAGCTCCTCCCCCTGTCCTCCACTCCTCTGCTCCTCCCCCCGTCCTCCACTCCTCTTGTCCCCTCGGTCTCTTGGTTGGTCAGTGACCACCTCCGCCTGGGGACAGCTCTCCGTGATGGAAACCCCGGTCTCAGGTACTAAAGTTCTCTCTCTCATCGTGCATCAGGGAGTTTGGACGATTCTGCTCAAGTTAAAGATCTCGTCTTATTTTGAGATATGGTTTTTGGTTCATTATGGAACAGTTGAGATAATGAAAGGAGTTTGAGGTAGTTCTTATTACAATCTATGTACAACATCTGTTTAGGTGTTCACGTTTCTGATTAGTTGGGTTTTAAAGACTGATGGTCTCTAGAACCAGTCTGTGTCTCTTCCAGGTCTGTGGACATCATGAAGCCTCGGGGGGGCGTGTGCAGTCGACGGGTGGAACCGTCTCAGTGGAGACACGTTCCAGCGTCTCTCACTTCCAAGGTACCAGGTCCTTCAGGTTCTTCATGAGTCTGAACAGAGAATGTCTCCTGACTGAGTGACTGCTGCTTCCTGGCAGGTGTCCGGTCACACCGGGATCAGCGAGCGCCTCCTGGTGGATCGTTGTAGCAGCAGCGGAGTCGTCCTCAACAGAAAGAAGTCAGACGTCCGTTTTCCAGATTTAAGAAACTCGAGAGGACGAGATGGTTCGTACAAAAACTCCCTGTCAGGAAACATTCGCCTCATGGAGACAGGATGAGTCACAGTGTTGGACCACAGGTCTATCATCTAACATCTGGAGCTCCTGTGGCTTCACCACGTGGAGCTCCATGACACCGAGTGGTGTTCACACACACCTTCGATTTATTCATTGAGTGACATTTGATATGTTACATCTGATCTGACCAAAAAAGTTTAGCTCAACATCTGATTATTTATAATTAATCATCACAATCTATGAACTGTTTAAACATTTCTCTGATGATTTTCCAGGCAAACACAACCACGGCGTCACCACGGAGACCAGGACAGACATGGTGTCCCCGTCCGGTGGACATCTGGACAGAAAGGACAACCAGCCGCCACGTCCATCCTGAACCACGCCCCTCGAGTTTATTAATGAGACACCACAACAGAAACATTGTGTACTTTTTTAATGGGAGTTCATTTATTTTTTTGTTGATTAAACATTTTTAAAACTTGTCATTAATGTGTAAATAGTTTTTTTAAATGAAGACTTGTTGTGTTGTCCCAATAATTAATATCAACTCAAAAAGAACTCAAACTAAACTGTAAAACTTTTCCATGAATCTTAATTTAATTTAAAACATTTCAGGACTCGTCGCTGGAGTCTGAAGAAGAAGAGCTGTCGCTCCTTCGCTCCTCCACCCTCCTCTTCATCGGCTGAGACACAGAACCATGGAACCCCGGGAGGGAAGCTCGTCCCCTGCTATTGGTCAGGAGGTGGTACAGGAGGCGGGCTGCAGGGTTGGGGTGGCTGCTCCTGATTGGTCCCGCTGGAACTGGCGGTCGCCTGATTGGTGGAGGTTTCTTTGGAGGCAACCGGACGACAGGCTTCTGAGCTTCAGCAACTTTCTGCTGTAGAATCTGTAAAAAGTTTAATTTGTGTAGTAAGTGATTTATATATGAAAACATCCTGAAGAACATCTGGACGCTGCTGAGGATCAGTGACAGTTACACACTGCTGCTGTGAAACACAATTTAAACAAAGCAATGGATACAAACAGTCCCTCTGTTGTGTTAATCAACATGGTGATCATTGAGGTGATGGTGTTCTGTTGCTCTCTACCTTCCTGGTGACGGGTGGAGGTGTGGTAGCTGTCGTGGTGGGGGGGGTGTGGGGTTGTGGCGAGGGGAGGGGGAGGAACCGGCAGGCGTCGTCCACAGCAAAACCATCAACCTCTGGAATCAGGAAAGTGGGGAGAACAGGAAGGAGGCGAGCTGGTGGGCGGAGGTTAGAGGTGTGTTCAGTCATTTCATGACTCAACAAATAACGAGCTAAATGTTTATTAAAATGATATTTAAAGCTTCTGTTGTTTCAGGTTTTAATTCTCACACTTTCATTTAACTTTATCTGAAGAGGAACTGGATCCTGACAAATCAGAAAATGAAAGATTTATATATTGATCATGAAATTGACTTAAAATCTTTAATTCAATCCTAAAAAACACAGTTTTTTTATAATTAAAATGTTTTTTCTTTAACACGCGTGTTTCTGTCTGAGTTGTCATCTGATTCTCACGTGAACACGTCTGAGGCGTGTTTCTCTTTGTCTCCGAGTGAAGCTACAACAACAAACAACACAAACGTCTGAACTCACCGTGAGTCGAGTCCACGCTCTGAACCGAGAGGAGGAAGAGGAGCAGGGAGGTGGACGACCTGCAGGACATGACCTCAGACGAAGAAGACAGGAACAAGAGTGAGGAGGAAGAGGAGCAGAGAGGGACTGAGGAAGACGAGAGGAGGAAGGCGATGAAGGACTGGAGAGGAGGAATCAAAACGTCTAGACTGAAGTTTATTCAGATGACGTGTTTGTGGTTCAGTTTCAACACACGTCTGTTGATCCTCTTCACTCTGTCACAACTCGTTTCTCTACTTTTCATTTTCCTCTCAACTTTATTTAAACTGTTTTTCACAACAAACTCAAATCTCAAGGTTTCTCTTCTGTTTTCTTTTCTGTTTCTTCTGTCGCTGTTTGGTTTAGTTTGGAGGAGTTCAACCTGCTGCTCTGTGTTGCTCAAGGGCGCGTTCAAGGGTTTAACCGCTCTCTTCCCACACAGAGAATCACACCGACACAGACACACACACACACACACACACACACGCACACAACACACAGACACACACGTCACTGAATTACATTCCTGGAGATTTACTTGAGCCTTTACCTAAACTTATCCTAACCTGTGGTGTCTGTGTTTAAAGTGTAGTTTTAATAGTAGTATTTGTAGTGAAACATTATAAAATACAAGTTCAACTTAGATTCAAATATTTTATTATAAAAAAATCATAAGTGAAATCGTCTTAGTCTCAATAATGACTAAAAATCGATCAATCGTTCAAAAGTGATACATGTTGATACGGAGTGAATAACAATAAAGAATGAAAGGTGCTGTGTAAATACTTTTCATTATTATTATTATTATTATCTATATACAAGAAACAATCATTTTACAAACAACTGAACAGCTGTTTTCTCGACTGAATCAAAACAGAGACGTGATAATAAGGCAGTGATTACATGGCCCCCTGGGGGCAGTGATGATGATGATGATGATGAAGGTCTAGGAGAACTTCTTGATGAAGTGTAGCTTGAGGTAAGTGATGGTGAGGAAGAGGATGGTCATGATGCCCAGAGCCAAATGGTTCTGCCACAAACCCCACGTGGAATAATCCACACCCTGCCGGGCCAGGAACTCCTCCCCCGTGCACCTGCAGACACACAACACTCAGCTAGGCAGCTATACACTGTGTGTGTGTGTGTGTGTGTGTGTGTGTGTGTGTGTGTGTGTGTGTGTGCGTGTGTGTGTGTGTGTGTGTGTGTGTGTTACGTACGCGAGTCCAGGTGGGATGAGGGTGGTGTTGAGTCCCTGACAGAAGTTCAGTCCAGTGAATTCGTTCGCTTGCAGAGCCTGAAACAAGTAACTTGTTACTTTTCACACGTCAGTTACATTACATGTTGAAATGTTCTGATGGGACGAAGGTTTGTGAACTTACACTCAGACCATATCTGGGAATACTGAAGTACCTCAACCAGGCGAGCCAACTGGCGATGGAGGGAATGTTCACCAGGAGGCCAGCAAAGATCTGAGCGAGAGGGGGGGGGGAGAGAGGGAGGGAGGGAGGGAGGGAGAGAGAGAGAGAGAGAGAGAGAGGGAGGGAGGGAGGGAGGGAGAGAGAGAGAGAGAGGGAGGGAGGGAGGGAGGGAGGGAGGGAGAGAGAGAGAGTTTTTATGGATCTGAATCGTTTACAGCAGTTCTCAAACCCGTGTTTCTCTGTGGTTGATCTCATGAGACTAAACTAACCTACTAACTAGCTGGTGGCTCAGTAACTAACCAGCCCTGTAACTCAGTGGATACACATTACCATCATGAAGACGAAGGTGATGGTCATGAAGATGTTGGCGATGGCCACCACCGTCTGGTCGGCGGAGATGGCCAGAGCCATGGAGGTGGCGGTGTACGCCACGAGCATGACGGTGAACATGAAGAGGAAGAAGGCCTCGGGGGTGGGCTTCAGACCTGCACACACAGACACACACAGACACACACACACACAGACAAGGTCACATGACAACCTGAAGAACTTGGATCATATCGATCACTGAAGTATAAATGAAACTGCAGCAGAAGTGTAGATGAGTCACCGATCAGGAAGTAGGCCACGCAGCTGAAGACGATGGCAGGAATGGTCCTCAGAGTGAGGATGTCCGACAGCAGCTTGGACAGGAAGTAGACGGACAGACGGTAGTAACCACTGGTGTACTCATGACTGAAGACATCAGAGACAAGGAGACAGTTAACGTCCTACTGAACTGAAGCTGTTTGAAACTGACACAGAACAAAGTGAGGAACCTTATGAGGAACCTCATTAAACGTGTGGTTGTGTGTGTGTGTGTGTGTGTGTGTGTGTGTGTGTGTGTGTGTGTGTGTGTGTGTGTCAGACCCACATGAAGAGTTTCCTCTCGGCGATGAAGAGCTCGGCGGCCGACAGGGAACTGAAACACTGGTTGATGACGACGAAGAACAAAGCTCCGACCCTAAAGAAACACACTATGGTTACTGAAGGTGAAGAGTAGTACTGCAGTACTGCTTGTATTACTACTGTCACGGTATAAGTATGACTACTAACAGCATTCATACCACGTCTGCAGTCCAACACTCACAGTACATTACAGTAGAGTAGATCAGAGTACAGTGGAAGACAGTAGAGTAGATCAGAGTAGAGTAAAGTAGAGTAAAGTAGAGTACAGTAGAGTACAGTAGAACACAGTAGAACAAAGTAGAGTAGATCAGAGTAGAGTAAAGTAGAGTACAGTAGAGTACAGTAGAGTACAGTAGAACACAGTAGAGTAGATCAGAGTAGAGTAAAGTAGAGTACAGTAGAGTACAGTAGAACACAGTAGAGTACATTAGAACACAGTACAGTAGAGTATAGTAGAGTACAGTAGAGTACAGTAGAACACAGTAGAGTAGAGTACAGTAGAACACAGTAGAGTACAGTGGAGTACAGTAGATCAGAGTACAGTAGAGTACAGTAGAACACAGTGGAGTACAGTAGATCAGAGTACAGTAGAACACAGTACAGTACAGTAGAGTACAGTGGAGTACAGTAGATCACAGTAGAGTAGATCAGAGTACAGTACAGTAGAACACAGTAGAGTACAGTAGAACACAGTAGCGTACAGTAGATCAGAGTACAGTAGAGTAAAGTACAGTACAGTAGAACACAGTAGAGTACAGTAGAACACAGTAGCGTACAGTAGAGTACAGTAGATCAGAGTACAGTAGAGTAAAGTAGAGTACAGTAGAGTACAGTAGAACACAGTAGAACACAGTACAGTAGAGTACAGTGGAACACAGTAGAGTAGATCAGAGTAGAGTACAGTAGAACACAGTAGAGTACAGTACAGTAGAGTACAGTAGAACACAGTAGCGTACAGTAGAGTACAGTAGATCAGAGTACAGTAGAGTAAAGTAGAGTACAGTAGAGTACAGTAGAACACAGTAGAGTACAGTACAGTAGAGTACAGTGGAACACAGTAGAGTAGATCAGAGTACAGTAGAACACAGTAGAGTAGATCAGAGTAGAGTACAGTAGAACACAGTAGAGTACAGTAGATCAGAGTACAGTAGAGTAAAGTAGAGTACAGTAGAGTACAGTAGAGTACAGTAGAACACAGTAGAACACAGTACAGTAGAGTACAGTGGAACACAGTAGAGTAGATCAGAGTACAGTAGAACACAGTAGAGTAGATCAGAGTAGAGTACAGTAGAACACAGTAGAGTACAGTACAGTAGAGTACAGTGGAGTACCTGTTTTGCATTCCACTCTGGTCCTCCTGGACGTTGTAGAAGATGGCTCCTACGATCAGAGCGAGGAACAAGGTGACAGCGATCTGCAGAGAGAACACACTGAGCTGCAGTTCCTACAGTGACCACCAGGGTCCTCCGCAGCTACACGTCAGCTACATGTGATAAACATGTGACTAACATGTGATTGACATGTTGTGGCCTGTGTCGGCTCGTCCTCACCTGAGCCACGGAGGTCTGAGGGTTGAGCAGCAGGTTCTGGAAGGTTCTCTTCAGAACCCATCGGAACTGGGTCAGGAAGCCGGTGCTGTACGTGATGGTTCTGGAGCGAGACATCTTCACCGTCTGCTTCCCCTGGACGAGCCTTCCTGAGAGACGTCAGCTGACATTACTCAGAACTCACAATCACCTCTACACAACTACATCCAGAACCAGGAGCTACACAACGGCTGGAACACACACAGGACTGAAACATCAAAGGAAACGGGTCTGCTCATGTTCAGGTTGTTCTCATGCTTTGATGTTCGTCAGTATTCAAGCTGTCCGACCAGGAGGTGTGGCCTCCACTCGGGTTTCAGTGATTTGATTTCACGCTGTGAGGAATGAACCTCCTCGCTGCCCCCTGCAGGCCTGCTGTGCGTTTTGTCTCTTTTCGGTTTGACCCAAAGTAAAACTGACAAAGTAGTTAAAGTAGAAACTGAACCATCAACCTGCGTTTTCATCTTCACATTAAAAAGAGAACAGTTCAGACTGAACAGCTTCATGCAGCTCCAGCTGTGATGCTACTGACAGAGTTTGGTTCTGATGAACTAAACAAACAGAACTTTGTCAGAAGACGTTCAGTAGAGAACTCACCCAGTTCGGCTCTGGTCTGCTGGGAGTACTGGCAGCTCCTGTACTCCTCCACCAGTTTGTCCTCGATACTTTGTCTGGACTTCGACACCGAGTCCGAATCTGGATTCAAATCAAAACAGGTTCAGACCCAGAACCAGATTCTGTTTATTATTAATAACAGAACTTTGAGATGATTGATGGATGGATGTTTCACACTTCTAACACGCTAGTGTAAGAGCCGTGTTGAAGAAAAGAATTCAAATGTTTTCAGTCGTAAATTAAACATTAAAGTTGTAATATTAGTTATGTTTTTAAATAAAGTCATAATATTGTGGGACTCGTTTCCTGTTTGCTCATCACATCAAACCTTCTTTATCCACGCTGTGGCCGATGGCCGCCGTGGCGTCTCCGTTGATGACGTCGAGGAGGAAGTCTGCGGGGTTGTTGTGCGGCTCACAGGTGTACCCTGGGAAACAGAGGTCATGATGTCATCACCTTCAGGTCACGTGACCACAGCTTCACAAAGTGGA
Source organism: Platichthys flesus (assembly GCF_949316205.1). NCBI lineage: Eukaryota > Metazoa > Chordata > Actinopteri > Pleuronectiformes > Pleuronectidae > Platichthys > Platichthys flesus. Next base: position 15,329,183 of record NC_084968.1, read on the forward strand.
GAACATGTTCCTACCGATATCTGAGAAATACTCCAGGACGCTCTGCGCAGGGCCGTGGTAAACCTGCCCCGTTAGAAACAACACGTTAATAAAGACACAGGACACGGGACAGGAACACGGGACAGGAACACGTGACAGGAACACGGGACAGGAACACGGGACAGGAACACGGGACATGAACACGGGACAGGAACACTGGACATGAACACGGGACAGGAACACGGGACAGGAACACGGGACATGAACACGGGACAGGAACACGGGACATGAACACGGGACAGGAACACGGGACATGAACACGGGACAGGAACACGGGACAGGAACACGGGACATGAACACGGGACAGGAACACGGGACAGGAACACGGGACAGGAACACGTGACAAGAACACAGGACATGAACACGGGACAGGAACACGGGACATGAACACGGGACAGGAACACGGGACATGAACACGGGACAGGAACACGGGACAGGAACACGGGACATGAACACGGGACAGGAACACGGGACATGAACACGGGACAGGAACACGGGACATGAACACGGGACAGGAACACGGGACAGGAACACGGGACAGGAACACGGGACAGGAACACGGGACAGGAACACGGGACAGGAACACGTGACAAGAACACAGGACATGAACACGGGACAGGAACACGGGACATGAACACGGGACAGGAACACGGGACAGGAACACGGGACATGAACACGGGACAGGAACACGGGACAGGAACACGGGACATGAACACGGGACAGGAACACGGGACATGAACACGGGACAGGAACACGGGACATGAACACGGGACAGGAACACGGGACAGGAACACGGGACATGAACACGGGACAGGAACACGGGACATGAACACGGGACATGAACACGGGACAGGAACACGGGACATGAACACGGGACAGGAACACGGGACAGGAACACTGGACATGAACACGGGACAGGAACACGGGACAGGAACACGGGACATGAACACGGGACAGGAACACGGGACATGAACACGGGACAGGAACACGGGACATGAACACGGGACAGGAACACGGGACAGGAACACGGGACATGAACACGGGACAGGAACACGGGACAGGAACACGGGACAGGAACACGTGACAAGAACACAGGACATGAACACGGGACAGGAACACGGGACATGAACACGGGACAGGAACACGGGACATGAACACGGGACAGGAACACGGGACAGGAACACGGGACATGAACACGGGACAGGAACACGGGACATGAACACGGGACAGGAACACGGGACATGAACACGGGACAGGAACACGGGACAGGAACACGGGACAGGAACACGGGACAGGAACACGGGACAGGAACACGGGACAGGAACACGTGACAAGAACACAGGACATGAACACGGGACAGGAACACGGGACATGAACACGGGACAGGAACACGGGACAGGAACACGGGACATGAACACGGGACAGGAACACGGGACAGGAACACGGGACAGGAACACGGGACAGGAACACGGGACATGAACACGGGACAGGAACACGGGACATGAACACGGGACAGGAACACGGGACAGGAACACGGGACATGAACACGGGACAGGAACACGGGACATGAACACGGGACAGGAACACGGGACATGAACACGGGACAGGAACACGGGACAGGAACACGGGACAGGAACACGGGACAGGAACACGGGACAGGAACACGTGACAAGAACACGGGACATGAACACGGGACAGGAACACGGGACATGAACACGGGACAGGAACACGGGACAGGAACACGGGACATGAACACGGGACAGGAACACGGGACATGAACACGGGACAGGAACACGGGACATGAACACGGGACAGGAACACGGGACAGGAACACGGGACAGGAACACGGGACAGGAACACGGGACAGGAACACGGGACAGGAACACGTGACAAGAACACAGGACATGAACACGGGACAGGAACACGGGACATGAACACGGGACAGGAACACGGGACAGGAACACGGGACATGAACACGGGACAGGAACACGGGACAGGAACACGGGACAGGAACACGGGACAGGAACACGGGACATGAACACGGGACAGGAACACGGGACATGAACACGGGACAGGAACACGGGACAGGAACACGGGACAGGAACACGGGACATGAACACGGGACAGGAACACGGGACATGAACACGTGACATGAACACGGGACAGGAACACGGGACAGGAACACGGGGCAGGAACACGGGACAGGAACACGGGACAGGAACACGGGACAGGAACACGGGACATGAACACGGGACAGGAACACGGGACATGAACACGGGACAAGAACACGTGACATGAACACGGGACAGGAACACGGGACATGAACACGGGACAGGAACACGGGACAGGAACACGGGACAGGAACACGGGACAGGAACACGGGACATGAACACGTGACATGAACACGGGACATGAACACGGGACAGGAACACGAGGCAGGAACACGGGACAGGAACACGGGACAGGAACACGGGACATGAACACGGGACAGGAACACGGGACAGGAACACTGGACATGAACACGGGACAGGAACACGGGACAGGAACACGGGACATGAACACGGGACAGGAACACGGGACATGAACACGGGACAGGAACACGGGACATGAACACGGGACAGGAACACGGGACAGGAACACGGGACATGAACACGGGACAGGAACACGGGACAGGAACACGGGACAGGAACACGTGACAAGAACACAGGACATGAACACGGGACAGGAACACGGGACATGAACACGGGACAGGAACACGGGACATGAACACGGGACAGGAACACGGGACAGGAACACGGGACATGAACACGGGACAGGAACACGGGACATGAACACGGGACAGGAACACGGGACATGAACACGGGACAGGAACACGGGACAGGAACACGGGACAGGAACACGGGACAGGAACACGGGACAGGAACACGGGACAGGAACACGTGACAAGAACACGGGACATGAACACGGGACAGGAACACGGGACATGAACACGGGACAGGAACACGGGACAGGAACACGGGACATGAACACGGGACAGGAACACGGGACAGGAACACGGGACAGGAACACGGGACAGGAACACGGGACATGAACACGGGACAGGAACACGGGACATGAACACGGGACAGGAACACGGGACAGGAACACGGGACATGAACACGGGACAGGAACACGGGACATGAACACGGGACAGGAACACGGGACATGAACACGGGACAGGAACACGGGACAGGAACACGGGACAGGAACACGGGACAGGAACACGGGACAGGAACACGTGACAAGAACACGGGACATGAACACGGGACAGGAACACGGGACATGAACACGGGACAGGAACACGGGACAGGAACACGGGACATGAACACGGGACATGAACACGGGACAGGAACACGGGACATGAACACGGGACAGGAACACGGGACAGGAACACGGGACATGAACACGGGACAGGAACACGGGACAGGAACACGGGACAGGAACACGGGACAGGAACACGGGACATGAACACGGGACAGGAACACGGGACATGAACACGGGACAGGAACACGGGACAGGAACACGGGACAGGAACACGGGACATGAACACGGGACAGGAACACGGGACATGAACACGTGACATGAACACGGGACAGGAACACGGGACAGGAACACGGGGCAGGAACACGGGACAGGAACACGGGACAGGAACACGGGACAGGAACACGGGACATGAACACGGGACAGGAACACGGGACATGAACACGGGACAAGAACACGTGACATGAACACGGGACAGGAACACGGGACATGAACACGGGACAGGAACACGGGACAGGAACACGGGACAGGAACACGGGACAGGAACACGGGACATGAACACGTGACATGAACACGGGACATGAACACGGGACAGGAACACGAGGCAGGAACACGGGACAGGAACACGGGACAGGAACACGGGACATGAACACGGGACATGAACACGGGACAGGAGGTTCTGACCTGCTTGCCGGTGACCAGCAGCGTGAGGCTGTCGAACAGACGGTAGATGGAGTAACGCGGCTGGTGGATGGACAAGATGACGGTGCGACCGTTGTTCGCCATCCTGGACACAGAGAGAGAGGGAGGCCATCTTTAAGTACACTGACCAGTGTGTGTGTGTGTGTGTGTGTGTGTGTGTGTCTGTGTGTGTGTACCTCTTGAGCAGCAGTAGGACCGAGTTGGCGGTGCTGGCGTCCAGGCCGGTGGTGGGTTCGTCCAGGAAGAGGACGGGGGGGTCGATGATCAGCTCCATGCCGATGTTCGTCCTCTTCCTCTCGCCGCCGGAGATCCCACGAATCAGCTGAGTGCCCACCTGACCACACACACACACACACACACACACACACACACACACACACACACGTTTTCATCTCTTGCCCTTTTCCTTCCCTCCATCCTCCCTTCGCTCTCTCCTCCCCCCCCCCCCACCCTGGAGTCCGCAACCCGGCTCAGCCTCCACCCCCCCCCCCCCCCTCACCCTGGAGTCAGCACCCCCCCCCCTCACCCTGGAGTCGGCCACCTGGCTCAGCCCCCCCCCTCACCCTGGAGTCGGCCACCCGGCTCAGCCCCCCCCCCCCCCCCTCACCCTGGAGTCGGCCACCCGGCTCAGCCCCCCCCCCCCCCTCACCCTGGAGTCGGCCACCCGGCTCAGCCCCCCCCCCCCCCTCACCCTGGAGTCGGACACCCGGCTCAGCCCCCCCCTCACCCTGGAGTCGGCCACCCGGCTCAGCCCCCCCCCTCACCCTGGAGTCGGCCACCCGGCTCAGCCCCCCCCCTCACCCTGGAGTCGGCCACCCGGCTCAGCCCCCCCCCTCACCCTGGAGTCGGCCACCCGGCTCAGCCCCCCCCCCCCCTCACCCTGGAGTCGGCCACCCGGCTCAGCCCCCCCCCCCCCCCCTCACCCTGGAGTCGGCCACCCGGCTCAGCCCCAGCTCTTGGATCACTCTGTTGACTTTCTGCTCCTTGTCCTGGGCGCTGATGGAGGAGGGGAGTCTCAGCGCGGCAGAGAAGGTGAAGTTCTCTCTCACCGTCAGAGTTCCCATCACCACGTCGTCCTGGAGGCGGGATCAAACAGCTGATTAGAGCTCTTATTGTTGTGAGCACACACTTCCTGTCCGGAGCCGGCTGCTTCCTGTCCCACCTGCACCACGTATCCTGACAGACACTTGAAGTTTGGAGGCTGAGGAGCTCCGTCGATCAGGACCTCCCCCGACAGGCCGCAGGGATCCTTCCTCGCCGCCAACACGTCCAGGAAGCTGCAACACAACTGATGCTTCAACACAACCCTAACCCGTACACACACGATACAACACAACTTTATCTACACACTTTAAAAGAAAAAGGTTTCTCCTGAAACACGGTTTAAATTTAGAAAAACTTCACTTTAGTTCTGTCATCTTCTCTGTGGTGTTTGGACACACACACACAGACACACACACACACACACACACACACACACACACACACACTCACGATGACTTGCCGCTTCCTGTCGCTCCCATGATGGCGTTCAGTCCGGGCTTCATGATCCCACTGAGAGAGAAGGACCAGATCCAGATGTTCACATTATTAATATATAATAAAAACCTTGAGTTAAAAAGTGAAAACTTTTCTTTAAACAAAGTTAAACGATGATGAAGTGAAACCAAAGAACAGTGACGTTTGTTTTGTGAATTTTTAAAACGTTCTCATTTTGATTGAAGTCAATAAACGTTTCTATAAAAACTCTGAATAAGCTGCTGGGACTGGATCTACCTTTCACCCAGTCTGTCAATGATCACACACACACACACACACACACACACACACACACACCTACTGCACTTTGACCATTCCCAGTTTTCATACATAGTCACTTGGTCTCATAAGTAGTGAAACCACAGACTCTTAAAAAGTGACCTTGAGTTGTGAAGGTTCTTGTGTTCATGGTTTTTGTTGCATCACGTGTTTAATTATGAAGAAGAAGAATCTCTAGGATCAGATCTTCATCAGTGAGGATGATGAGCTGGAGACCAGGTGGGATCTGGACCTGGACCTAACAAGCTGATGCTGTGGCTCAGATCTGGAAACAGGAGCGAACCATCATGTAGTGTGTGTGTGTGTGGGGGGGGGTCAAACAAGGCTAGCTTAGCATGCTAACACCTCCAGTGCTGAAGAGAACCTGAGAATTCAACAAGGTTCCTTTTCTCACTGACTCAGTTTCAAAGGTCCAGTTCAGCTTCCTGCTGCTGTTTGTTGCTTCAAGCCCAGAGTCATTGTTGTGGCGTGTGTGTGTGTGTGTGTGTGTCTGCTCTTGTGGACACGTAGACAAACAGGCTACACAATGAAGACGCTGTGGCCTCACTTCTTCAAACGCCGTGTCACCTGGAGGCTGAGAAGGTTTGATGTCTTTGTGTTGAGGGCGAACAGAGGAGGAGGCACCACCTTGAAACGACCTTTTAATAAGTAAAGTAAATCTGATCTCATGTCAGTGACGTCCACTTCTAGAGCGACTCGGGTTCAGGGGTTTGAAACGTGTCTGATGCTCCAGAGAAAGTTTAATAAAGAGTTTTCATCCTGGAAGCAGCTACGTGATGAGTCGTGACCTGAAGATCATGGAGAGCTGCACATCCCACAATCCCCTGGGAACAATCCTCTCCAGGGACCTCTTGAATTTAAGCTTTCATTTGTTGTTGTTTATGTGTGTAGTGTTTCATATTGTGCATATAAGTGGAGAGGAATCTGTAAACAGCGACTTCAGGGTTTTATGTGGAAGGTTAATAAGTTGTTCTTTTAGCTCCGGTTGGCCTGTATTCATATTTCATATCACCGGCCTCTACACGAGTTAACATGACTCAGCACACGCTGCAGCGGCTCACTCACTTCAGGTCGATCAGGATGTCTTTGCTCGGGACTTTCTTCCGGCTGAAGCATCGTCCTCCCTGAGACACCTTGTAGTAGATGTCGTGGAAGCTGACGGTGGCCCCATGCTGCGGTCGGCCCGGGTCTGAGGGCCGGTGTGTGGAGGCTCCGTTGGACCTGGTCTCCATCTGGATGTGGGACATCGTCCTCCTCCGTCCACCTGAAGACGACTCACTGCTGAGACACTTCTCATTTGATTTATTTTCAATATATTTTACGTTGAATTCTCAAAATAAACTGAAAAGAAGCAGATTTTTTTCTTTTTTTAAGATTTTACTTTAAATCCAAGTGAATCTAAACTAAACAACAAAACACAACAACTACACACAGTCGAGTAACATCTGACGAGCTCGTGTTTCAGTTAAATAACATAAACCCTAACATAAATAGATGTTTATATAAAAGTATATAAACGCCTGTGACCTTCTGCAGTACTTTGTGTTAATTCAGTATCAACGTGTCTCATCAAGTTAAATCTTCAACAGAAGCAGCTTCGACTCAAACGTATAAATTCTCTGATGTCACAAATAAAAACCAAACCTGAAATGTAGAAGATGAGAAGGTTCCAGACGGAGCTGGTGCAGAAGCTCCTGAAGGCTCAGCAGCTGACGGGCGAGTGACACAGCAGTTTGCTCAGAGGGAGTTCAGGTTCAGTTTATGACCGAAGTCATGATAAGGATGTGGGGGGGAGGGCACACACAAGCACACAAACACACACACACACACTCATACAGACACACACTGCAGCTCCTCAGTGTAAAGTCCTGCTTCATGATTATTATCAGCAACATTTAAAAACTAAAATCCCTGTGATGTAACGAGGACGATCACAATCTGCTGAACTCAGTTTAACGACTTTACAAGTTAAATCTCATAAAGTAGTTTCTGAAGTGATGAGAGGGAAAAGTTTGAGAAACGTTTTCACATGTTGTTGAAGCTGATTCTGTTAAATATGTTAAACATCATCAAATAATCAGTGAGAACAAATGTCAGATAAATGCAGAGGAATAAAAACTTAGAGACAGAAATGTTTTTAGAAACTGTTCAAACTAAGTGAATATCTATATATCACTCTCACAGTGAATATTGACTAGAAATAAAACATGCGAATTATTAAAGGCTCAATAATTCATGTTCCCATGAAGACGGAGTCGAGAGGCGTGACATTCACACGTGTTGAAAGTTTACAACACGTATGTTTACAATGCTTTTTACAGGTGACCTCAGAGTGACATCAGTGAGTCCGGACCGCTCCCTCCAGCTCCATGAGGAGTCGCTCTGTGGAAACCAGAGAGCTCTACATTTAATAAGATGAATATCTGGAAGAGAGACAAGTCAAATTCATTCCTCTTTGTCACATGTTTATGACTTTAAACTTTATGAAAACTCTGAAATAACTTGAACAAAGTGAATCTATAACCTGTAGAAAGAAAAGTGAAATATTTAGATTGGAAAATAAAAAAGTTTGGTTATAAATCTTTCTTTCGTTTTTTTCTCATTACATTTTTTTTATATTGTCCTCTTTACATTTAAGTTAAAAAAAACTACTGTTGTTTTTATTTTCTGTATCTGTTTCTTTTGTCTTAAATATTTAGTCTTTTATGTGTTGTTGTTTGTTAAAAAACTTGATTTGATTTTATGTTTGATCCACGTTCACGTCGCCATCGACTGTTTGATATCGATAACTTCATCGCCCTCTGCTGGTGAATATTAATAACAGCAATCATGAAACATCTCGAATCTGCTTGTGTGTCTGAACCTTTTATATTTTTGGTTTAGTGATATTTTTCATTTTCTCAGTAAGACGATTGATTCAGTCTCTGAATAACAATCACACGTGTGTTTGTACAACCTTCAAGTACACACACACACACACACACACACACACACACGCAGACACACACACGCAGAAACACACACAGTTACCTGACCTGTTGTTGTCCCCACTAAAACCTGGATCACACACCGTCGGTTCTTTTCTGGTGCTAGCAGAACTGAGATGGCCTGAACTTTGGTGAATAGAACATTGACCAATGATCACTGATCCTCTTTATACATGTTGATATATTTATAAATGTATATATTATCCTTTGGTAAAACATTGAGGTTATAATCTATGTATTTAAATGTCTGATGTCAGACTCACTGTCTCGTGTCCGGTTCGATGATGTCGATGTTCTTCAGGTGGACGTCACCGAGTCATCGCGAGTCGCCCGGTGACGTTAACGTTGGCCGACGCGGTTCCACGCCCCGAAGCCGCAGAACTCTGGATACTGAACACAGAACACACTGTCTTCTGTGTGCTGACCAGCAGGGGGCGACTCCTCTGGTACTTTCTATAGAAGTCTATAGAAAGCAGATAGTAGGTGGGCGTGTCCTCCGGTCGCTGGGCCGTGGTCAGAGTCTCTTCATCTTGCTCTTTATGTTCTCCCTCTCTTTTATTCACAGTGGTCGTACAGCACCCTCTACAGGACAGCTGCAGTACTTCACATGCTGTGTGATGAACCTGTTACATCACCACAACGCGGTGTGTGTGTGCGTGTGCGTGTGTGCGTGTGTGTGTGTGTGTGTGTGTGTGAATAAAACATGGCTGAGAGACTGTTGTTACCATGAGTGTGACTTTAATGTAACTGAATAATTCAGAGAGGAAATCTGCATCAACACACAACTAGAGGAGGAGAAGAAGAGGTGATGAAGAAGAGTCACAGATAGAGGGAGAACTTGAGATGAGGAAGGTAGAGAATGAGAGGAGAAGGGGGAGGAAGATACACTGAAAGTTCATGTGTTTAATGGTGTAAGTGGGACACGCGTGTTCCCACTGGAGCCTCGTGAGGACGTGATCCACAGAGAAGAACATGTATGTTCCATCCAGTGAAAGGTCATGAAGCCAAAAGTCAAAGAATCACATGAGTGAAGCTCAGGAATGAAGAAAGGAAGGTTAAAGGAAATGAAGGTGAAGGAAATGAAGGTGAAGGAGAGGAAATGAAGGTGAAGGAAATGAAATGAAAGTAAAGGAAATGAAGGAGAAGGAGAAGGAGAAGGAGAGGAAATGAAGGTGAAGGAGAGGACGGGTTCCTCGTGCTCTGAGATATTTGTACTGGTGGATTTCTTTGTGCTGCATTTTGTAAAAAGGGAAGTGGATGAAATATTTATCAGAGAGAACGAGCAGAGAGCTTCTGTCCTCTCTGCTGCACGTCAACATCTCCCACCTGAGACCCGAGGACCAATCAGACGCTGAGTCTCAGAAAAACAGTTCAGACCTCAGAAGTGTCGCAGTTCAGGGGTCGACTCCTTTAAGGGCTGCTTTGAAGACCAGAAAGATCTACTTGGTTTAGTGTGGTCCATGTCCCATCTGTTAACATGGAGGAGAAATGAGGTTTATGATCTATAGATCTATACTTTGCTTTACAAAAAGAGAATATGGCAGAAAACATCTGAGACAGAATCTTAGGAACATATAGGACGACACTCATTGTTTGAATATTGACTTGTCAGTTAGCGTTAGCAGCTAAGCTAGTTGCAGTGGCTCCTGATTGGACAGGGGCTCGTCCCTCGAGGTCCACACGTCCTACGAAGCACGAGGCCCCTGAGTCAGGACACAGGAAGCACGACTCTGTCCACAGTTCAAGTAAATGCTTGAGCTTCAGCTCCATACACAAACAAAAGAGTGAAATAAATCAGCATAACTCATAACATGTGTTTGACATGTGTCAGTAAAGTGGAACATGCAGAACACACTGACTCCTAGCAGAGGACACATGGGACAGCAGTAAGCGTGTGTTGTGTTGTCGCTGTGTCGACGTCTCCTTTATCAACGTGTGTTATTAAATGAGGTTGAACTCTCTGGACTCAGTCGGCCTCAGCAGGCTTCGTTCTACAACATCCCAGAATCCCTCCTCCCCTCCTCCTCCTCCTCCTCCTCTTCTCTCCTCGGAGGCTGCTGTTGGAGCAGATGGACCTCCTCAGAGAACTGAGGTGTTTCTCCTGCTCCCGGATCTTGGACTCCAGGTGCAGCTGGATGGCGGTTCCCAGGGACTCCAGGTCCACCGAGGCCCCGTACACCTCCCACGTCATCCCCTGCTCGTCCCACACCACCTTCTGTGGCTTCACCGTCTCCTCTCTCTCCTCTTCATCCCTGTCCTCATCCTCCTCTTCTTCTTGCTCCCTTGCTCCTTTCTCCTCCTCTTCCTCCGATGATCTCTGAGCACTAACATCTCGGTCCTGGTTCTGTCTGAGTCCTCGAGGACTGGCCGGGGGGGAACCAGCCTTGTGGGTCACAGCAGGAGGAAGCCCTGATTGGCTGCGCAGCTCGATGTGGACCTGGCAGACGTGCAGGACGGGGGGGTGACCAGCAGGGACCCTCTCTGAGGCCAAACTGCCTGATTGACAGCTGGGGGAGCCAATCAGGGAGGAGGGGGCAGCCCCCCTGTGGAGGTCTGGGCTTGTGGACGCTGAGTGTTTGACGACCTCCACCTGTACGCCCACATCCCTCCGCCCCCCCGCCTCACTGGGGTGGGTCATAGTGGCCACCTCCCTGAGCCTGGTGGAGCTTGTTGAGTGAGGAGGAGGAGGAGGAGGAGGATGGATGGGTGAGGAAGACCTCTCCCTCTGCCCCCCCCTCTCCTGCTCCGTCTTCCTCTCTGCTGCCGTTGCCCTTGACGATGGGATGTGGCTGCCGGCGGTGATGGTATTTGCGTCTCCCTGGTGACGGGGTTCTCTCGGTGGGGGGTGTAACGAGCTTCTGGATTCTGACGGTGACGAAGCTGCATCAGTTACAGCCCCCCCCAGTCCTCCAGCAGCTGTCACTTGGGTCTCCAGCAGGTCCTCCTCTGGACTGGGTGTAGTTTGAAGGCTGTGGACTTTGGACCCAGACAGAACCGATCTAGAAGAAGATGTGGACATAGATCTGGACGGCTCCACCTTTGAGCCCGAGGTCCTCAGACCAGGTTTAGAACTGGAAACAGTATCAACACTGGAGAAACTGACTTTAGAGTCTGAAGGAGTCGGAGCTTTAGGAGACGGGTCCTCCTTTGACATTCTGATTGGTTTCGAACCCACAACCATTTTAGATCCAGAACTTGTTTTGATTTCAGAAGCAGTTTTGGAATCAAGGCTATCTCTGGAACCCGTCCTGGACTTGGAGTTCAGACTGGTTTTACAAATTGACCCAGTTCTAGAGTATAAACTCTCCTTCGATCCCAAACTGATTTTTGAAGCAGAACCACTTTTAGAATCCAAACTATCTCTGGATCCCATTGTGGATTTAGCACTGGTGCTAGCTTTAGAATCCAGACTGCCCCTGGTCACTGTCACAGCTTTAGAATTTGAACTAGATTTGAAACTAGTTTTGGACCCAGACCCAGTACTTGAGTCTTCAATGTCTAGATCCTCCTTGGACCGTGACATGTTGCTGGTCCCAGGAGCTTTTCTGGTCTTGGATGGTTTGGGACTAACAGAACTTATCTGAAGGGTCTTGATGCTTCGCGTTGTAGATTCGATCTTTTCACTTCGTGAAGTGAAAGTTCGAGAGTCGTCTCCAGCTTGTTGACCTGACTTGGTTTTGGTCGTGGTGCTTCGTGGATCTGGTGTTCTGGTTTTGGTTGTTACTGATGAGGTTCGAGTGGCCGGTCCTGGACTGATAACACGTGGATCCCCTTCCTCGTTGTGGACTCTTGGGCTCATGGGAGGGTGGAGCTCGTTTGGTGACGGTGTCTCTAAGCTAATTCCTCTTCCACCATCTTCTCCACGATTCCTTTGCAGTTTCAGGCTCACAGTTATTTTGCTTGTAGTCTTTGTTGTGATTCCCGAGGTCAGAGGTCTTTGTGGCATCGAGCTTGAGAGGCTTGTAGATTCTGTTTGGACTCCATCAGTCCTTCTGGGGCTAGAAGCCACCAGGGGATCCACCCGGTCGGGTTCTGGACTCGGTGCCCTGGGGCTGGATGTGGGGGTACGTTCTGGGTTTGATATTTTCAGGGTTTGATCTCCTCTGTTATTTGGTGACGCCTCGGCTGTCGGTGACAGACTCAGAGCTTGAATGGTGGATTTCAAGGTGGTGTCTGTTGTGACTCCACCCTTCGCTCCAGGTTTGCCTCCATCTTTATTCCCGTGGTTCTCTCCACGCTGCCCTGAGGTCCCCGAGGCCGGCCGGGGGTTGCTGGGTGAAGTCCGGTTGAGGTTGAGATTGAAATTAGGCTCCGCCCCCCAGTTGGCGTTCGGATCTGTGTTGTCTAGGACATCTTCAAAGCCCGCCTCCTCTGGAATCGGGCATTCTGATTGGACCAAATCCTTCTGAGATTTAGGAACATTTGTTGTTGTTTGCATTCCGGTGGAGATGTTTGTCTGGAGTTTAGTTTGAAGAATTCTCAAAGTTCAACCTGATCAGATGGAGAAACAAATAGTTCACGTTAAGACGTGTGATGTGTGATTGTGTGTCTGATGTGTGATTGTGTGTGTGATGTGTGATTGTGTGTGTGATGTGTGATTGTGTGTGTGATTGTGTGTGTGATGTGCGATTGTGTGTGTGATGTGTGATGACGGGTTTCTAATACAAAAGATTAGAGGAGATTTTAAAACACATTTTACTTTATTACATTAAACCAGTTTGCTTCTGTCTTCATGTCACCGTGATGTTAAGTGTTTCCTTCTATGAATGAAATGATGGAAGATTCCATGTTCACTACAAACTTTATATTATAGCAACATATATAAACATAATTTGACTTAATGCACAAATCAACTCAACTAAAAGGTGAAATAAAGTGAAGGCTGTTCCACACGTTACGACACAAAGGAATATATCAGTGGTTCCAAAATATAAAACATTTCATCTCTACATGATCTATATAATTATATTTCTTATTATTCTACAGCCTTAAAACTCAGTGAGAGAAAACGTGCAGTAATGATGTATAAACTCAGTCACAGAGATGATCTCTACATCGTTACACTCGTTCATTAACTCATTCATTAACTCGTTCATTAACTCGTTCATTAACTCGTTCATTAACTCGTTCATTAACTCGTTCATTAACTCGTTCATGAACTCGTTCATGAACTCGTTCTCCACGTCTCTACTCACCGACTCAGACGAAATCTCATCAACATCTGACGGACAGAAAAGCTTCAACTGCTTCAGCAGCAAAGGAACCGGTGAATAAAGAAAAGAAGAAGGAGAGGGAGGAGGGACTGAGATCCTCTTCATCATCATCATCATCACCACAACGCTTTCTCTCCTCCTCCTCCTCTTTTCCTTGCTGCTTTATTCTTTTTCTCTTTTTCTTCTCACTCTATTAATATTTCTTTTTCTTTTTTTTATTGTATATAGTATTTCTATTTGGATTCTTCCTCGATTGTAAAAAAGGATAAAAAAAGGTTCATATTCTAAACATGTCAGGAGCTGAAGCTCTAATAGATCCATCTGTCAATCTACTCGTCTGCTCCTCCCACTTCAGCAGTTGTAGCCAATCAGATGCTGCAGCAGTGACGCTACCTGACAACAACAGATGACTTGGTGTTGTGTTATTGTGTGTTTGTTCTCACACCAGCAGTCAGACACCTCCTCTGTTCTCTGCTGGAAGGACCTGGGACTCAGTGGAGAGGAAGAGGTGTATTAATTATCTTCATCACTTTTAACAGAAACACACAACAGACACACAAAACTCCTTGAAACACACAAACACACACTGTAGATCAGCAGCTTCCATCCGGACGCAGCATGTCGGAGGAGACCTCGGATCCCGAGCAGTAAGTGGACTCTCACACTCGATCACACAACCTGATTCATTCAAACTAAAGTTTAATTCTGAATGTTGAAGAAAAACTCACATTTACTGTGAATCTTTTCCAGGATAAGTTATCAGGAACATGAATTATTTAACTGGAGCTGTTTGGTTCCTTGAAGGAAAGTTAACAAATTCCAAACATCGTAAATTCAGTTCGCAACAGCTGCCAAACTTTAGAACCATTAAACAAATACTGTTGAGCCAATTAGCTAATTCTTCATAAGAAGAAGCTTAAATTTAAAAACATCATTTGCAAATAACTTGATAGCTAGCTAGCCCCGCGGACGCTAACTGTTCGGGGAACTATCGTAGCATTTAAACAGCTGCGTAGTGTTGTCGTTATAAATGATTAACGATATTTGTGTCTTATCGTCTAAAGTATTTTTTTTTTTATCGCTTTTCAAAAAGCTGTACGAACACATTTTGTGATAAAATATATAATGTACAACAATATTTTCTTGCTAAGACTCTGGAGCTGGAGTGGGTAGTACACGGTGTGTGTGTGTGTGTGTGTGTGTGTGTGTGTGTGTGTGTGTGTCCATGTCGACCAGTGAGGTTGGCGGTCAGCTGGACTACTCGCCGGTGTCCTGGCGGGAGTATTTTGACCAGATGGAGGACGTGAGCGTGGGACCGGCCGACAGCAGGGACGTCTTCAGGATCTATAAGGCAGGAAGTGACGGCCCCCTGCTGGTCCTGCTGCACGGGGGGGGGCACTCGGCTCTGTCCTGGGCCGTGTTCACCGTGAGTATCTGACCGCTGCACCGACAGATGGAGGCTCCGCCCACTCAGCATCATGTCCTCTGTGGTTGTGTGTTGCAGACGGCCATCGCCAGCAGAGTGACCTGCAGGGTGCTGGCCATGGACCTCAGGGGTCACGGTGAGGAAACTTCTCTCACCATGTTTGACTCAAGAATTCTTAAGGTGTCATTTCATAAACCAGTTCATAAATCTGAATAGTATGGACCCACTGGAGAATTATCTCACATGTCTCATTAGATCTTTGAATCTGTCAGTCTGGTTCCAGTGGTTCCAGTTCTCTCCTGGTTCTGACATTTCAGCTGTTCCCTCGTTGATGACAAAGTTTCAC
The DNA here is from genome assembly GCF_949316205.1 of Platichthys flesus. Taxonomy (NCBI): domain Eukaryota; kingdom Metazoa; phylum Chordata; class Actinopteri; order Pleuronectiformes; family Pleuronectidae; genus Platichthys; species Platichthys flesus. The sequence goes on from NC_084968.1 coordinate 15,345,014, forward strand.
TCTGTGGGGGGGGGGGGGTGTTGTTTGTTCAGGTGCGTCCCTGGTGAACCAATCAGACGACTTCACCACTCAAACTATGTCCTGGTAACTATTCTTCTTCCTTCAATCTCAGCTTCACACCTTTCCTACTGTTGTTCTCACTTTGTGCTCCGCCCCCTTTAGCGATGTAGCTAACGTGATACGAGCCTGCTACAGCGAGACTCCTCCCCCTATCGTCCTGATTGGTCACGGTGTTGGGGGGGCGATTGCGGTGCACGCAGCCAGCAACATGCTGATACCATGCACTGTGGGTCTGGTGGCCATAGACGTGGTGGAAGGTGAAGACTTCTTTCTTCTGTTATTTGGATGTTTACATGATAATGAGAGTTCTCAGTGACTCTTGGGCTCCCCCTGCAGGCAGCGCCATGGAAGCACTCCACAGCATACAGAAGTTCCTGAGAGAAAGACCCAAGTCCTTCAAGTCCATGGACCACGCTATCGAGTGGAGGTGAGAGCTCGAGGCCCCAGAAGACCCCAGAACACAGATCTAGTTCTGAAGACATGATGTCGCACCCCATTGGAAATCAACAGTGTAATGATAACAGCTGTGTGTCTTCTGAACATCTGGGTGATGACCAAAGTGCTGCTGACTCTACTTTCAGCGTGAAGAGCGGACAGATCCGGAACCTGGAGTCTGCCCGAGTCTCGATGGTTGGTCAGATCAAGAGGTAAAAGTGGATCCAGATAACAAATCTGATTGAGAAAGCAGATGATCTCTGACCTCTGATGATCTCCTCACGTTCTCTGATGATCTCCTCCTGTTCTCTGATGATCTGTCACGTACTCTGATGATCTCCTCATGTTCTCTGATGATCTCATCCTGTTCTCTGATGATCTCCTCACGTTCTCTGATGATCTCATGTTCTCTGATGATCTCCTCCTGTTCTCTGATGATCTCCTCACGTTCTCTGATGATCTCCTCATGTTCTCTGATGATCTCCTCACGTTCTCTGATGATCTCCTCATGTTCTCTGACGATCTCCTCCTGTTCTCTGATGATCTCATGTACTCTGATGATCTCCTCATGTACTCTGATGATCTCCTCACGTTCTCTGATGATCTCCTCATGTTCTCTGATGATCTCCTCTTGTTCTCTGATGATCTCCTCCTGTTCTCTGATGATCTCCTCATGTTCTCTGATGATCTCCTCCTGTTCTCTGATGATCTCCTCATGTTCTCTGATGATCTCCTCATGTTCTCTGATGATCTCCTCATGTTCTCTGATGATCTCCTCATGTTCTCTGATGATCTCCTCACGTTCTCTGATGATCTCCTCATGTTCTCTGACGATCTCCTCCTGTTCTCTGATGATCTCATGTACTCTGATGATCTCCTCCTGTTCTCTGATGATCTCCTCACGTTCTCTGATGATCTCCTCATGTTCTCTGATGATCTCCTCATGTTCTCTGATGATCTCCTCACGTTCTCTGATGATCTCCTCATGTTCTCTGACGATCTCCTCCTGTTCTCTGATGATCTCATGTACTCTGATGATCTCCTCCTGTTCTCTGATGATCTCCTCATGTTCTCTGATGATCTCCTCATGTTCTCTGATGATCTCCTCATGTTCTCTGATGATCTCCTCATGTTCTCTGATGATCTCCTCATGTTCTCTGATGATCTCCTCATGTTCTCTGATGATCTCCTCATGTTCTCTGATGATCTCCTCCTGTTCTCTGATGATCTCCTCCTGTTCTCTGATGATCTGTCACGTACTCTGATGATCTCCTCATGTTCTCTGATGATCTCCTCATGTTCTCTGACGATCTCCTCCTGTTCTCTGATGATCTCCTCATGTTCTCTGATGATCTCCTCCTGTTCTCTGATGATCTCCTCATGTTCTCTGATGATCTCCTCATGTTCTCTGATGATCTCCTCCTGTCCTCTGATGATCTCCTCATGTTCTCTGATGATCTCATGTTCTCTGATGATCTCCTCATGTTCTCTGATGATCTCCTCCTGTCCTCTGATGATCTCCTCCTGTCCTCTGATGATCTCCTCATGTTCTCTGATGATCTCATGTCCTCTGATGATCTCCTCCTGTCCTCTGATGATCTCCTCCTGTCCTCTGATGATCTCCTCATGTTCTCTGATGATCTCCTCCTGTCCTCTGTGGTGTAGATGTGAGGCGGAGGTGTCCGGCGCCGTGGAGCAGGCCGGCCCGGTGACTGACGAGGTCGTTCAACCCACCGAGGAGTTCTCCGATCAAAGCTTCGTAAATGACAGAGACCACACTGCGTCGGGGGGGAGCCTCGGGGGAGAGCAGGTCAGAGTCTCACCGGACCTCACGGTTCTGGTGCTTCACGTGTTGTTTGGTGGCAGCACAGACACCAGCCCAGTCCTTCGTTTGAGTTTCCTGTATCGGAGACGTGTGATTATCAGATCTAACTGGACTCTCCTGTTTGTGCACATGTCAGAGTGAGTACAGGTGGCGTATAGATCTGTCCAAGTCAGAGAAGTACTGGGACGGCTGGTTCAGAGGAACCTCAAACCTCTTCCTGACCTGCAACCTGCCCAAGCTCCTGCTGCTGGCAGGTAGGACCTTCACACCTCTGTTCTTCAGCTTCTTTAACAAAGACTCGTGAGTGAAGGTGTCAAACTGCTTCTCTCACCAGGAATCGACCGACTGGACAGAGACCTGACCATCGGCCAGATGCAGGGTGAGACCTGGATCCTTCACCAGCAGCTTTTAGTTTCAGTAAAACGTTGACAGATTCAGATTCACCCGATCGGTTCAGACGCTGCAGCAATAACCCAGAGTCGAGTTCATAGCTCTGAGGACTAGAAGGTTCTGGCTTAGACACCATGTTCATCATCATGAACCTTTTAAATGATTCTGAGGACGTGTCTGCAGAGACCAGGCCGCCAGACGGGCTTATGGGAAATGTAGTGTTAGAGAAAGAAAGAGTCGAAAAAACTGTGAGGCTGATTTAAACTGAGATTCTGTTCATTCTACAACACACACACACACACACACACACACACACACACACACACACACACACACACACACACACACACACACACACACACACACACACACAGACACTCACACAGACACTCACACACACACACACACACTTACACTCACACTCACACACACAAACACACACTCACACACTCACACACTCAAACACACACTCACACACACACACACACACACTTACACTCACACACACTCACACACACAACACACACTCACACACTCACACACACAAACACACACTCAAACACTCAAACACACACTCACTCACACACACTCACACACACACACACACACACACACACACACACACACACTCACACACTCAAACACACACTCACTCACTCACACACACACACACACTTACACTCACACACACACACACACACACACACACACTCACACACACACACACACACACACACACACACACAAACACACACTCACACACTCAAACACACACTCACACACACAAACACATACTCACACACTCAAACACACACTCACACACTCAAACACACACTCACACACTCAAACACACACACACACACACACACACACACACACACTCACTCACACACACACACTCTCACACACACACACTCACACACACCTTGAGGCGGGGCTCCTCTCCAGAGGCAGCTGCTCCTGTCAGTCAACACTCTGGAAGTGACAGCCCAGAGAGTGAGACAGACGCTCACCTGTCTCACTCTCTGTCTCCAGGTCAATTCATGATGCAGGTGCTGCCCCCCTGTGGCCACGCAGTGCAAGAAGACAAACCAGACAAAGTAAGAATCGATTTGTTTCTAAATATAAAAAATTCAGCATCTGTCATCGTCTGAGAAAATAATTTAGATTTTTTCTTACGGGTTAAAAACGTGTTTGTTTCATCATAAAACACTTTTTATAAATTAACACCTCAGAACAAAAACCAGCAGTGAAATGATTCTGTTATTAATCCTGAGTCTGTTTGTGAAGCTTCAAAACGATTAGACCTCAGCTTCCACATGTTCAACCACAGAGCACATCTGGATTCACCTTCGTGTAAACAGTTCTCTCCTCACAGATGTTCTAGTGAACTATGTCCTCAGACTCTGTGGATCTCATTAACGGCTTCAGGGTCCCGTGTGTGAGGAGCAGCTTCTCGTACCGTGACTCTCCTCACGTGGGTTCATGTGCAGATCTGATTCCTCAGGATGAATCGTGGATCTTGATGAAAACAATCAGGAGATATTCCTGAGTGTGTGTGATTTGGTGCAGATTGTACTAACCTGAGTTGTGTGGTCGTGTGAAGGTGGCGAACGCTGTGGCCGCTTTCCTGTTGAGACACAAGTTTGCTGAAGCCAGAAGAGAAACCAGGAGGTGAACCATCACTTCCTGTTTCAGCCGCCTCATTTTGATTCTTCCATCAAGTTACAGAATTTAAAGCCTCAAAGTTCTTAACAAATGTTTCATCAGAAATCCTTTGTGTCCGCAGCTCGACCTCGGACACGCTGAGGTCTGAAGGTGAGACGTCATTTAAAATCCACGAGAAGGAGAAAGAGTCCAACGTGAATCTTTTCAGATTTGGTTTTTGATGCTGAACTTTCTAACATCTCAGTTTTTCTTTCAGATCAGAAATAAGAAACGATTCAGAGACGACTTCCACGTGACAAGAACTTCTCTATTCCATCTTCATCTGGAATCAGTTTCTGCTAAAGTCTCAAACTGAATCTAATGGATGAATAGTTTCGGATTAATAAGCTGTTTAGTTTCTGTTCTTTCACTAGTCACAGTCAATTCCACATATAAGTACACACTCACAAATTATTTACGTTTTGAATGTTGCTTTCATTTGTTCAGTTGAAAAGTACCAGGTGCTGATTTGAAATGTATTAGTTTGTAGTAACAACTTGAAGTCACTGTTTTTATTTTCAATGATGAAACAAAACCTTGCAATAAAACTTTATTTAAATTCTGTACTGAATCAGAACACGTGCATCAACTGAAACACAGAAACAACATGGAGTATTTACACGCGTGTACGTAGGGGTGTGTATTTTTAGTTTGCGTGCACAGGACAATCGCACAAACAGACATTTTGAAAACAATGTGTATCGTAGAAACGCAGCTGATCGTCTCCCTGGATCCAAACCTCGGATTTCCCTTCATTCAAACTGAAATATTCAAACTGATAATGCTTCTGTCATCAGATGAAAAATATAGTGAGTGTGTGTGTGTGTGTGTGTGTGTGGGGGGGGGGTTACAAGTTACAAAGATACAACACAAGAAAAACAAACATCACTTGTGAAACCAAATCAGCGAAGAACGAAGAGAGGAGGATGAGAGGAGGAGAAGAGACTTAAGAACCTTCCAGAGAAACAGGATTAAAGTGCATCAACTAAAGAGGCCGAGCAACCAATCAGAACACAGCATTCATGAGGAGCAGGGAGGAGTCAGACGTCATGACTGACAGCGACGCGAGGTCCCGTTTTTAAAACACAGCTGATGTTCAAAAATGTAACTAATAAAAAGTTGACCTTTCAGGACAAATTATTACAAGATCTCTGGATCACAATAATCAGATCTGTTCTCATTTTGCAAATATTCCCGTCGCAGAACTCGTTTTTCTATATTTGACGTTTTGTTTATTTATTGCAGACTGTCCACCACATGAAACACCGGCGTTATATGATGATGTGACACGTGACTTTAAGGACTGATATAAATATATCAATGTCTTCATTTGAAATATATGAATATTATTTCAAAAAGCTGTTTGATTAAAAAGCAGAGTTTGATTTTGTCGGAACACAGGAAGACGTAATGAAGGAAACTAATGTTGATTAAAAACCTCAAACGAGGGAACTGAGCGGGGGGGGGGGGGGGGGGGGGTCGCTTCCAACAGAACCGACAGATTTAAAGAAGAATCGACTTCAGCTCGACTGAGATCATAAAGAAATAAAGTGAACAACATGATCCTCGACGTAATTCAACACAAAAGGATTTTAATTCAATTTACACTAAAACTCGGCAAAGAACACAAATGCAGCATCTTGGTTTGTTTTACAGGAAATGATGTAACGAGTCATCGCAGCTCGAAGCAGCTGGAGTTCGTAGAACAAATCGTGAAACAGGTGAAGAAGAGGAGAAGAAGAAGAACCTTGCAGAGTCGGTTCTGGCGGTCGAGGAGGAATCGAACTCGTGGTTGAACTGGAAACATCAAATATTTAGATTTGTTTTAGTGTCGGAACTAAAACTTAAGATTAAATCAATTTGATTTTGTGTCAGATACATAAACAGTGAAATGGTAAAAGCAACAACTTGCTGTAGATCTTATTTATGGATTCTTTCTTTTGAAACTAATATTTTTTAATAACTTGCTTCAAACTGTTTCTTATTTTTTCTGTCACGTTTTCTTTCATTTCAATTTGTGGAAACAACTTCAAAAAGGTGATTAAATCAGTGGTTGTCCAGTTTACCACAGGATCCGCTCTCATCGTAGACGCTCCGATGCTAACGCACAAACTTAGAGTTAAGATTCGTACGGTCCATTGCATTGTGGGTAATTGTACAGCTACATAAATAAACAAGGAAATGTGCCGATCGACTCTGTCACATGGAGGCGTCCGGCGGGAGCGAATCAGTTCGTTACAAAAATAAACGTCTGGTATCAAAATAGACGATAATCTTTATCTCGGTCTCAGGAAGCTCACATCCCGGAGACGCCACAGAACAACCACAGCTCCTCACAGAGCCAACAGCGCCCCCGTGTGGCACAGGGAACTTGGAATATACATTTAATATTTACACGTTTGGCTTTGAGCTGACGAACTTTCTCCTGTCGACAGCTCTGCATCGGGGGGGGGGGGGGTGTGTGTAACCTCAGGAGATTTGAATTCCAGCGAACAGGTTCAGAGAGCGACACGTAAAGATCGTCCTTGATTGTCGGGTCGAGGGTAAATGGTTTTTGAGAAGGCAGCGTTCTGCCGCGGTGACGGACAGGTGTGGTCCAGAGGACGCACGGACCGACGGACACAGAAACAGGACCAAGCAACACTGGACGGGGATCGAACGCGAGGAACGTCTTTGTGAGCTGAGCGGACACGACGCACACACAAACACACAAACACACAAACGATCAGTGGATTTCTGACACGTTTGTTATCTGAGGCCGAATGATTCAATTTGAGGAGAACTTTAAATGTAATGAAAATACACTTATTCTTAGAAGACGCGCACAAAGTAACAAAATCATTTTTATCGTCGGAGAGGACGTAGACAACGACTCATCGGACAAAACTACACATGACAACTATCTTCTCATTGGACCAAATACAAAGTCACAGCCGGATGCTCCGTGGGGACGATGCTACGATCAACACGTCCTCAGCGTTCGAGTGGAAACAGATGACATGTGTCGCCCGTGTTCCGGATGGTTCTGGATCCGGATCAGATAAACCAGGAGGGTCGATGGTCCACAGATCTCCATCAGGTGACGTTCAGAAACCTTCACTTCCAGAACAAAGTGTTTCAATCGTCTCGTTCGCTTCTTCTACAAACTGCGTGAACCAGGTGAAGGTGGGTGGGTCTGAGTCCCAGTCTGACCCGGTCTATGTGGTCCAGTCTGACCCGGTCCATGTGGTCCAGTCTGACCCGGTCTATGTGGTCCAGTCTGACCCGGTCTATGTGGAGTTCCATTACACCTACGTTAAGTCCAACCACTCCAAGAGTCCAGGAGGAGACGAACAAAACAAATCAAACCAAGGCGGGTTCTGAACCCAGGTTCTAAACCCAGGTTCTAAACCCGGGATCTAAACCCGGGATCTGAACCCAGGTTCTAGTGAGGCGCGAGTCCAACAAGTTTAGTTCAACACGTTTTGTCCAAAGAGAAACAAAACCCAGTCAAACCATCGTGCTGCTTCTTGGTTTAGCTTCCAAACCAAAACCAGGTCCTGGACCAGGATCAGGTCCCGTGAGGTCCACAGTCGGAACCTGATCGGAGGTTTTATCAGGTTCTGGTTTGGTTCTGTCGAGCTCAGGATTTGTTCCCCAGCTGAGGGTCCTCCATAGACCCCTCCTCGTCCGACAGACCGGTCTCCACAGCGATGACCAGGGAGGCCACTGAGGCGCTGCTCGCCATTGGCTGATGCTCACCTGTAAGAGGGAGGGAGGGGGGGGGGGGTTAGACTGAAGACATGATGTGGACGTGCCTGTGATGTCACATGACGTAGGTCACATGATGAAGTTGTGATGACTCATTAATCAATCTGGTGATTTCATTGTTTTCATTAATCAGTCAGTTTGAGGAGATACAGAGAAACCACCGGGAACAAGCTGAGAGTGTGTCTGTGTGTGAACTGTGTGAGTGTGTGTGTTACCTGTGTGTGTGTTACCTTAGTGTGTGTCGATGTGTGTCACCTGTGTGTGTGTCAACTGTGTGTGTTACCTGTGTGTGTGTTACCTTTGTGTGTGTTACCTTTGTGTGTGTTACCTGTGTGTGTGTCGGTGTGTGTTACCTGTGTGTGTGTTACCTTTGTGTGTGTTACCTTTGTGTGTGTTACCTGTGTGTGTGTCGGTGTGTGTCACCTGTGTGTGTGTCGGTGTGTGTCACCTGTGTGTGTGTTACCTTAGTGTGTGTCGGTGTGTGAACTGTGTGTGTGTTATCTTAGTGTGTGTCGGTGTGTGTGACCTGTGTGTGTCACCTGTGTGTGTGCCGGTGTGTGTCACCTGTGTGTCACCTGTGTGTGTGTCGGTGTGTGTCACCTGTGTGTGTGTCGGTGTGTGTCACCTGTGTGTGTGTCGGTGGTGGCCGTCACAGGGCTGTCCCTCAGGGAGTCGGGGTCCTGGTAGTCCTGTGGGAGTCCGACCCGTCTCACACCCGGGTCCAGCACCACGGAGGAGCCGCCCTCGCTCAGGGTGCCGTCACTGGACGCCCCGGACACCACGGCCTCCAGAGCCAGGGCCCCGACTCCGCCTCCTCCACCCACACCGCCCCCCCCGGCGCCGCCGAGGACCAGGTCGTAGTCCAGCGGGAGGTCGTCCAGACAGTCCGCGTTGAGCTGCAGCGGAGGAGACGACAGGTTAGAGACACAGGACATCAGGGACATGGTCCACTAGCTCCGCCCCCTGGCCATGACTCATCTGACTCACAGCGATGCCCAGGGCCTTCAGGATGTTCATCTTGCACATGGGACAGGTGCGGTGGTCCAGCAGCCAGGGGTCCACGCAGCTCTTATGGAACAGATGTCTGTGCAGAGAGAAGCAGCAGAGTGAGGAACATGTCACACCATCTAGAGGAGCCTCTGAGGTCCAGGTCCTGAAGCTCACCTGCAGGGCAGCACCCGCACCACGTCGTTGGGCTTGTAGCCCTCGATGCACACGGCACAGTTGTCGAAGTCGGGCTCCGTCTCCTCGTCGCCCTTCCTGATGCTGCGGACCTGCAGCTTGCTGATGGCCTTCTTAGCTGCATCTCCGAGACGCCGCTGGAGCAGGAGGTGGAGACCAGAGCGATGAGACAACTGTGTGTGTGTGTGTATCTGTGTCTGTGTGTGTCTGTGTGTGTGTACCTGGTTCCTGTCTCGGGCGTTGGCGTATCTGAACCTCTGGATGTAGTAGAAGACGAGCCAGGCGAGCGAGATGATCATCAGCACGATGAAGGAGATGGAGACAAACACCACTGACGTCCTGCTCACGTACTTCTGCAGGTTCCTGGTCCCGATGGAGATGGTCATGGTGACCGTCACGTTGTGCTCCAGCAGCAGAGCCACCTCGCGACCTTTGGGCTCCGGGATCATGATGGCGACGACCTCACCGGTACCTGAGGAGGGACCCACACAGACCAGATGTTACCCATCCTGTTGATGGTGACCACTCAGACTGACTTCCTGACCACTAGGGGGTCCCTGACCACAGGTTGGAAACCACACTGCAAACTCCACCCCCCCTGTGGGTCTGGACCAGGTGTGTTGACCAGGTGTGTGTGTGGGTCCAGCTGTGGAAGAGGTGGGTGTGGACCAGGTATGTGGGTGGGACTAGGTGTGTGTCTGGACCAGGTGTGGGGGTCTGGACGAGGTGGTTGTGGACCAGGTGTGGGTGGGACCAGCTGTGGACCAGGTGATTGTGGACTAGGTGTGTGGGGACCAGGTGTGTGTGGGTCTGGACCAGTTGTGTGGGGGTCTGGACCAGGTGGTTGAGGACCAGGTGTGGGTGGGACCACGTGGCCCGGTGGACCTACCTGGATGCGGCATGGTGATGGTGTCGTTGACGTTGGCGGAGCCCACGTTGAAGATGACCACGGCGGACGCGTTGTGCGCGGCCGCGTTCCGGATCTTGTCCTTGTAGGTGCAGTTCCCCCGGGCGATGAGCGCGATCCAGGCCGCGGGCTGCCCGGGCTGCGCGGGCCCGGGGAACCGGGGGCTGGTGAAGCGGGTGTTGGGGTCGCAGGCCTGGCGGTCGTGCGGCGCCGCGGGCAGGACCACCGCCCCCTTGGCGTCCCTCTTGGGGGAGTGCTCCCCGTAGCGGCCGCACTCCGTCCGGTCGGTGCGGAGCTCGGACGTGGCCGGGTCCACGTAGGTGATGTTCACGAAGGCGGTGTACCACTCCTCCCGCTCGGCCACGGTGAAGTCCAGGCACAGGAGGTGCACGAAGCAGAAGGACAGCAGCCAGGTGGACAGGGCCAGGCTGCGGCAGGCCGCCACCAGGCCGCCCGGCGCCATGCTGCGGCTCCCGGCTCGGAACCAGCGGGTCGACGGGTCGCCTTCTACTCCGCCATGTGAGCCACCGGGCCCGGGACCTGAACCTGAGCGACTCCGCTTCTCCGGTGGTTTATTCGTCGGGTTTCTCGGTGTTTTCCGCCTCCATCCGTCACCGAGAGCGAAGCCCAGCAGCCCGGGAGATCCGCCGCGGAGCCCCGGGGACCAGGCGGCCTCGGCGGGCAGAGGAGAAGCGGCGGCCGGGGGGTTCTCCTCCGGGGAACGTGCGGAGTGTTCACGGTTTAACGGAGGCGACGAACCGGAGCCGCTTTGTTGTGACTGGGCCCGAGAACCAGGACCCGACTTCCGGTGGATCCTCTTCAAAATAAAACCCGGTTCTCGCCACATCCTGACGTTCTAATAATAACTATCCTAAAACTAATAATAACAATTCTAATAGCTTTTATATCGAACTTTTCAAAACACAGTTACAAGATACTTTAAGTTAGAAAGGAAAAGTGTAAACATAAACATTCTGAGAAGAGTAAAAACAAGACAAAATAATAAAAACTACAAAACTATATTTCACTAGGAGGAAGCCCACCTATATCCAAGAGAGATTGTTATACAACTGATATCATTTAATTTCGTTTTATTCCCAAAACATGTCTGTAAGATCACAGTGATCCTGAACTTATAACCTCCGGCCACTGGGTGTCGCTGGCGTGAAATACTTAAAACATTAGATTCTCAGTGGTTTGTCACTTGTAAGTTTTTCTATTTTATCAGTTAAATTATGTATAAAATAAAAAACGGTTTGAGCTGTTAAATTTAAATAACGGATCATTTAGAATGTGAATGACCATTATCTTATTGTGAAGGGAAAAACCCTTCATTTCCGTTACCTGGTATGTCGCAGCTTTGAGTGTAATGATCTGAGGCAGCGCCCCCAAGCGGCCCGGAAGTAACACTGCTGTAAATCAACATAAACACGCTGCTCTATGAATAGTTTATTTAGTTTACATAAGTTTAATTACTCCACTATATTCCATCACAAGTTATGAATGACATTAAATTAAAATTACCAAAAAATAATGAAATTAATAAACTATACAGAAAATATTGGTCATTTCTGACATTTCTATTATATCATCATTTATCGCTTTTATAAATAATTTTTCAAAACAATTTAATAATTTCCAACAAAGATATAAACATCTGATCTTTATATATGAGAAAAGAATATTGATAAAATAAAGAAAATACAAAGATTATATTAAAATGTTTCTTGATCAACAGTTTCTGATGAATCAGAGACTCACTGCTCCACTTCTGTGACATGTTCCTCTAAATACTTCATGTGAACAAGGCTTCATATTTTATGAACCTCGTTTTAAATATTAAATATGGTTTTCAATTAGTGTATTTTTTCTGTAACGTCTCTGTAACAAGATTCATTAAATATGTGTTTGCAGCTTTCAAGCTAAATAAAAAGTCAGATGATGAAGAGGAGGAAACGTGTCACGTGCATAAAAAGAACATTCATATAAAACACAGACCTGACTTTACAAAGTAAAAGCCTTTGCACAGGAAGTGGATTTGTCAGGGGGCGGAGCCATAGCTGCCGTCAGGAGGTCGGTACAGTTTGTGGAAAGTGAGGAGATGAACGCTGGAGGAGAAGGTCCTGCTGCCCACGGTCTTCAGCACGTTGTCCATCCTGCAGCCGTCCCCACACAACACACACAGACACACAACACACAGAAAGACACACACAGACACACACAGACACATACACACACACATACACACACAGACACACAGACAGACACAGACACACACACAGACACATACACACACACACACAGACACACAAACACACACACACACACACACAGACACACATACATATACACACAGACACAGACACAGACACATACACACACACAGACACACACAGACACACACAAACACACAGAAACACACACTACTTTTTATTTGTTTGGTTTAGTCCCATCTGCTGACATGCAGGAGCATCTATGGCGATACTGCAGCCAGCCACCAGGGGGCGGCCCACCTTTATTTACAGTCTGGACAACAGCAGCACGAGGCTGAGGATGAGCCACAAGACGAGGAGATGGGAGGTCACCAGGAGAAACGCCACCGGATACATGTGACGTCTCGGGGCCTCGGGGGCCAAACAGAGCGGGGGCCAGGGGCCCCGCTGACCAGAGGGATCTGACCCTGGATCTGACCCTGACACGATGAACCCTGACCGGGCATAGCAGCCGAGCATCTGTCCCCAGGACAGACGAGACCTGGAGGACGAGCAGGGAGCGAGTGCATGTCCGGAGGAAAGAGAGAGAAGAAGACGGAGAGCAAGAAAGGAAAGAAAAAAGAGAATTAAAGAAGGAAACAGAAGGAACAAGGAAGAAGAGAAGGAAGGAGGTAGAGAAAGTGAAGGAGACGAGGAGGAGGAAGAGGATGTTGTGAAAAAACACAGACACACACACCTCCTCATGCAGTCCAGTGCAGTGTTGAAGTGCGCCTCACTGAGTGTGTGTCGTTCTCTCAGTAACACACATTGTTCCAGAGTCACTGACATGGCCGTGCGGTCTGTAGCTCTCTTACAGCTCGTCAGGCGAACACCTCTCACCGAACGACACACCTGCACAGACACACACAGAATCACTGACAGTCTGCACATCCTGTACTGGATCTCCACCAGGGGGCGAGGCAGATGCTCTGTCGTCCATCTTCGTGTTTCAGATTCTCACCGAAGCAGCGATCCACAGAACCTCCACCTTCCTCCTCCTGCTGTCGATGCTTCGGTCCAGAGACGACAGCAAGTCGGACAGAGACTCGACCGCAGCTGAGAGAGAGAGAGAGGTCAGGGGGGTCAGGGGGGTCAGGGGGGTCAGGTGGGCCGCCGGCTTTATCCTGCCGCACCCGGTAACTCCTGTGACGCTACACACGAGGAAACACACAGACCCACACATACAAAGGCCGGGGACGGACTAGGTTTATTGGATATTACTATGATTGGATATTACTATGATTGGATATTACTATGAATGAGGTTCTGACGAATGGTGATGAGCTTGGCGGTGTGGGCGGAGCTAAAGGACAGTCGTACCCATGTGAGGCAGCTGGTCCCTCAGAGATTCACAGTAAAGTCTCAGACGCTCACAGCTCTGCTGATTCACTGTGTCCTGCAGCTTGCTGTCCCCAAACCTGACCACACAGACACACACAGACACACACACACAGAGACACACACACAGAGACACACAGACACACACACACTTTAAATATTCCTGAAACAAACTGCTTTGTTCAAATGGTTTGATTGTGTTGTGTTGTGTTGTGTTGTGTGTGTGTGTGTGTGTGTGTCACCTCTCAGCCACACGCGGCCTCTGGTTGATTCCGATGTTGAACAGAACCGGATGGACCCGGATCAAACCCCCCTCTTTTAGTTCCCGTGGCAACAGGGCGAACATCTCCGGGGTCAACGGGACCTCGACGACCAAACTGCCCCTGGTTGAAGGACACGCCCCCTGTTAGTGTGTGTGTGTGTGTGTGTGTGTGTGTGTGTGTGTTCCCACCATGTTCCGCTGAGTGTTGGTAGCAGGTCGTCCGGTTGCTCCGTGGTCGCCTCGGTGACGGTGAACGCCACTTGGCTCAGATCGGACACGCCCACTTCCATGTCCTCCAGCATCCCCAGCTCGTCACCTGACCACACACAGGGGCAGCAGGTTAGTGTGTGTGTGTGTGTGTGTGTGTGTGTGTGTGTGTGTGTGTGTGTGTGTGTGTACCACAGGTGCTGAGCAGACTTTCAAACTGGGCCAGGACTCCCACCAGGTGCAGCTGCCTCAGGAAGTCGGGGTCTTCCAGTCCGACGTTCAGCTTCGTGGTGAAACCACACACGAGCGCAGAGAGCTGGGCGAGTGAGGAGAGAGACACCTGTCAATCAAACAGGTTTCTGACTGTGAGCCTCAGAGCAGGGCTGCACCTTTAACCACACCCACTGTGTGATGTCACAGCACTACAGGTGAAACTCAACCGACAGGAGACGGATGCAGAGACACTTTAAGTCCCAGTACCAAACCCAAACCAGCGGCTCAAACAGAACCGGACCCAGTGATAAAAACACATCTTACATTAATCTTTAATATTAGTTGTTCTCATCTTCATGTTTTCATCATCACGCTGCTCACCGCCTGGCTGAAGACGGCGTGGCGTCTCTGGACGATCCGTGCGGGCCCCTGGTCCACGGTCGTGGCCACCGCCCCCTGCAGGACCACAAGGGTCATGGCAGCCTGCGCCTTCGCCACAGCCTCGCGCACACAATCCCTGAGAGTGACCACCAGAGGGAGCAGCTGCTCCTGCCAGGAGGATGCACAGGAGGAGGAGGAGGAGGAGGAGGCT
>NC_084968.1:15367633-15380133 GCF_949316205.1 Platichthys flesus
GAGGAGTTGAGGAGGTGAGGAGTTGAGGAGAGAGGAGGTGAGGAGGGAGGAGGTGAGGTGGTGAGGAGGGAGGAGGTGAACAGGTGAGGAGGGGAGGTGGGAGGAGGTGAGGAGTTGAGGAGAGAGGAGGTGAGGAGGGAGGAGGTGAACAGGTGAGGAGGTGAGGAGGGAGGAGCTGAGGTGGGAGGAGGAGAACAGTTGAGGAGGGAGGAGGTGAGGAGTTGAGGAGAGAGGAGGTGAGGAGGGAGGAGGTGAACAGGAAAGTAGGTGAGGAGGTGAACAGGTGAGGTGGGAGCAGGTGAGGAGGGAAGTAGGTGAGGTGGTGAGGAGGTGAGGAGTTGAGGAGAGAGGAGGTGAGGAGGGAGGAGCTGAACAGGTGAGGAGGTGAGGAGGGAGGAGCTGAGGTGGGAGGAGGTGAACAGTTGAGGAGGGAGGAGGTGAGGAGTTGAGGAGAGAGGAGGTGAGGAGGGAGGAGGTGAACAGAAAAGTAGGTGAGGAGGTGAACAGGTGAGGTGGGAGCAGGTGAGGAGGGAAGTAGGTGAGGAGGTGAGGAGGTGAGGTGGGGAGGTCGGAGGAGGTGAGGAGGGAGGAGGTGAACAGGAAAGTAGGTGAGGAGGGAGCAGGTGAGGTGGGAGCAGGTGAGGAGGGAGGAGGAGCAGTTTCCTAGAGATGGCGGATGATGTCTTGTGTCTGTGTCCTCACAGTTTCCCAGCATGCCTTGTGTGTGGAGGTGTCTGAGGGGGCGGAGTCTGTGCTGCTGCCCTGCCTCCATGGCGTCTCTCAGATGGATGGCGTTCTGTGGCTGAGCAGCAGCAGCTCCACGGTTCACGCCCGGAAGCAGAGCGGGGACGACCTGGGTCAACAGGACCCTCGGTACCAGAACCGGACCTCGATGAGGGAGGACGCTCCTCAGAGCGGAAACCTCAGCCTCACTCTGTCCAGACCCTCCGTCAGCGACACCGACAACTACACCTGCATCGCCAGGTCCAAGGGACAAGACCTGAACCGCTCAGTGGTTCTACTGATCGTCACACGTCCTGTGGAAACAGGTCAGAGGTCAGAGGTCAGAGTAGATGTGTGACCTCTTCATTCAACTTTCTGTTAATTACATTTTAATTATTGTTGTCGACTGTAGAGTCATCGTCAGTGTGGTGGAAGGTCCTCGTTCCCCTGGGAGCTGCTCTCGCCATTGGTCTCGCCTTGTTCCTTTGGTGTAAAAGGAGAAGAGACAGACAAGGTAAGTGTGTGTGTGTGTGCGTGTGTGTGTGTGTGTGCGTGTGTATGTGTGTGTATCCTCAGGTCTGTTGGTGATGGGTGTCACCCCCTGGTGGTTTCAGTTAGTTCACAGTTGTTGTGGTCCAGGGGAAACTCCTCAGCTGCTGGTTGAAGATTCAGGGCAGAGGTAGGTCACTGATAAGAGATCAGCTCCATCGGGAGGTCAGGAGGTTTCTCCTCATGTGTGTTCTTGGTTTTTAGATGTTCTCACCTCCAGGGGTCTTCTGTTGAGGGGTCCATGGCCCCCTCTGGGGTTGACTGACAGCTGGGTATCATGGGACTTGTATGGATGATCTCACTGGTGAGAGGGGAACCTGCTTTGGTGGAAGCCCCTGTGGTAACGGTTCAGCTCTTTGAGTGATTCTGACCTTTGTCAGACCGAACCTTCAGGACCCTTGGCCTCAGTTTGCTGAGCTCCTCAGCAGGCCATTACATTTGGGAAGTCTACATGTACATGAACATGTTGTTCACCACCAGGAGCTCCTCCTCGCTCCACGGGGGAGACTCAGGATGGTTTCAGGCTCCTGCTGCTCAGCAGGAGGTCCAGTTGTTGGATGGTTGTGTGTCTTGGTTTTCCCTGACACCCAGGTGATCACAGATCAGTCTTCATCCCAGCAGTTAATCTGGTCTGTGGAAACATCAGAACTGGAACTTACTGTCCAGCTGTTTCATCTCAAACTCTCCACATTTAACTTGTAGTAATGTGACTTACTGATGTGATATCTGACAAAGTATTAAGAGAGACTTGTTGTGTAATTGTTTTTTCCTTGTGTGGTTTTGAACATGTCTTTTTAGGTCGACACGAGTCACACAACTTGGAGCAACTCTCCACTTCAGGTCCCGCCCCCTCATTAATACACAAAACTTAAAACATTGAACTGATGAAAAATGTGCTGCTGACGTTGTGCTTTTATCCTCTCAGTCCTAAAGGTGGAGGTGGAATCAGGGGCGGAGTCTGTCCAGCTGCCCTTCAGAACCACAGCTGACCTGTCTGAAGAAGACAAAGTGGAGTGGATGAGGGGGGGCGACATGAAGGTCCACGTGTATCAGAACATCTCAGATCAGCCTGGAGAACAGCACGAGGATTACAGAGGCAGAACACACATGAGTGAGGACCCACTGGGAACCGGTGACCTCAGTCTGACCCTGGAACACCCCACAGTCACAGACAGCAACACCTACACCTGCACCATCAGCAGGGACGGACGAGTCCTGGGGAGACAACAAGTGGAGCTAAAGGTCAAAGGTCAGTGCTGCAGATGAACCAAGGCAACCAAGTGAAGCGCTTCATTCATGTTCTCCATTCAAACAGAAAGACTATTCCCTCCCCCCCCCCCAAACTGACAATAAGCCCATGTCAGACGCCGTCTACAAACCAATCAGAGTCAAGTATAGGTAGACTCCGCCCACGTAGGTGATGACGACAGGGCGTACGCACTAAATTCTTTATTCCCTAAATTACAACGTGAAACCAGAACTAGCAGATGGAAGTGAACCATGTTTCTGTGTCTCTCTGCGAACACTCTGACCATCACATCAGATTTAAACTGTCCTTTTCTCCCTCGCAACAAACACACAACCCCAATCCAGAACGATCATGTGACCAGAGCAGCTGAGGAGACCTGCACTGATGCTTCACAGATGGTCAACCTCCACTTCTCTCACTTCCACGTTGGGAAGCCACATCGTCAGTTTACCTGAGTCATCACCACAGCAGCAGCTACAGGCTGCACCCACACACCTGATCTGATCACTTCCTCATAACAACTTCTGACATTCAGTTCCATTTGTTTTGATGCACACAAATATCTTTATATTCACAGTAGCATTTGTAGCACTGATCATCTCCAGCACCTGGGGTTGGTTTCCAGATCTCTGTCCCCTCTCTCCCTCTGGTCTTCAGCCTTCTCTTCAACTCAGTCATCTGCTTAGCTGACGTTGTGCTTTTATCCTCTCAGTCCTAAAGGTGGAGGTGGAATCAGGGGCGGAGTCTGTCCAGCTGCCCTTCATAACCCCAGCTGACCTGTCTGAAAAAGACAAAGTGGAGTGGATGGGGGGGGGCGACATGAAGGTCCACGTGTATCAGAACATTTCAGATCAGCCTGGAGAACAGGACAAGGATTACAGAGGCAGAACACACATGAGTGAGGACCCACTGAGAACCCGTGACCTCAGTCTGACCCTGGAACACCCCACAGTCAGAGACAACCACACCTTCACCTGCACCATCAGCAGGGACGGACGAGTCCTGGGGAGAAAACAGGTGGAGCTAAAGGTCAAAGGTCAGTGCTGCAGACACAGGTCAAAGGTCGGTGCTGCAGATTCAGGTATGTACAGCTGACCGTGTGGTTTGTTTTCCTCTCAGACCAAACGGTGGAGGTGGAATCAGGGGCGGAGTCTGTCCAGCTGCCCTTCAGAACCACAGCTGACCTACCTGAGAACTCATCCTTGAGATGGTTGATTGATGAACCATTCAAAAAAGTCCATTATTTTTGTATTGATAATGATGTGCCTGAAGAACAGCACGAGGATTACAGAGGAAGAACACAGATGAGTGAAGACCCCCTGGGAACCGGTGACCTCAGTCTGACCCTGAGACACCCCACAGGCACAGACAGGAACACCTACACCTGCCGGGTGTTCAATCAGGACCAACAATTCCTGAGAGAGAAAACTGTGCGGCTTGAGGTCAAAGGTCAGAGTTAGTCTCTTGTTGTTGGTTTTTGTCTTTCTCATGTCCTCTGTCTCATTGTCCTCTGTCTCATTGTCCTCTGTCTCCTCTGCAGATAGAATCCTGGTCGAAGATGAAACGATCAACAATAGAAGAAGCAGTTCCACTGATCCAACTCCTCTGATGGCGGATCAATCCCATCAATGAAATTAATCTGCCTGTTGTTATTCTGATTTCTGTCTCGTCAGGTTTATTATTTTCCTTCTCTGAGTCCAGAGCTGTAGGATCCAGATCTGTTACCACTGCTGATCTAGTATCAATACCTTGTTGATGATGTTGTGACCTGGTGCTGTTTTAATGAATAATATTATTACCTCAATGTCTTCTGGTCATGACTTCATATTCATACGTTGCTGAATGTTTGGAACAAATGAATGCTATGAGTTAGTAAGGTGGAATGAGAGGAAAGAGAGGGAAAGACATGGCCTGTGAGGCAGAGCATCGAGCCTGGAGAGCAGTAGTTTGACCTGTGGAGGTCGGCTGCAGGAGTTTCATTCCAACATCCACACCTGCTAACACATGCTAACACCTGCTAACACCTACTAACACATGCTAACACCTGCTAACACCTACTAACACATGCTAACACCTGCTAACACATGCTAACACCTGCTAACACATGCTAATACATGCTAACACATGCTAACACCTGCTAACACCTACTAACACATGCTAACACCTGCTAACACATGCTAATACATGCTAACACCTGCTAATACATGCTAACACCTGCTGACATCTACTAACACCTACTAACACCTACTAACACATGCTAACACCTGCTAACACATGCTAACACCTGCTGCCATCTACTAACACCTACTAACACATGTTAACACCTGCTAACACATGCTAACCTCTGCTAATACATGCTAACACATGCTAACACCTGCTAACACCTACTAACACATGCTAACACCTGCTAACACATGCTAATACATGCTAACACCTGCTGACATCTACTAACACCTACTAACACCTACTAACACATGCTAACACCTACTAACACCTGCTAACACCTGCTAACACCCGCTAACACATGCTAACACATGCTGACATCTGCTAACACATGCTAACACCTGCTAACACATGCTAACACCTGCTAACACCTGCTAACACCCGCTAACACATGCTGACATCTGCTAACAACTAATGTTGTGACCACAAGTTATTAAGGCATGAGAGAGAAAGATCACTAAGATGTGATACAAATGAATGATCCTAATTATTAATTAAATACCTCTTCAACCAGCTCCTGGTGGAAAACGTGTGTCAGGTTTGTCATGTGGTCACATCTGGGAATCAAACCATCGATCACATAGCTGACAATGACCTGACAGAGCAGGGGAAGACGCTGGTGAACCAGTGAGCCGCTCGTGTGGAGACATGTTTGTGGACACATGGTTCGTGACGTGTTGAGGTTGTTAACAGGGAAGTGAAGCTGCAGCTCAGTCGTCCTCGAGAAGACATGAAGTCTGTGCCTCTGCTGCTCGGTGAGTCCAACACACACTGCATTCATCCATCCATCCCTTCATCCATCTATCCATCGCTTCATCCATTCATCCATCCATCCATCCCTTCATCCATTCATTCATCCATCCCTTCATTCATTCATCCATCCATCCCTTCATCCATTCATCCATCCATTACGTAGAAACCTCTCTCACATCAGTAGATTTAGTCTTGTTTGATTATTGTGACAAATTGAAAAGTCTCGTTCAGCTGTTTTATTCTGTCTTGTTATGAGTCTGAGTGGACGTGTCCCCTCACCTGCCTCTAGGTGACAGCAGTCCTCAGGTGGACAGAGGACACAGGGTCTTTCTGTTACTGTCCCACGACATATGGTGATGACGTCATGTTTGACCACCGCAACGTCTTTCACTGACCTCTGACCTCTTGTTACAGGGCTGTCTGTGCTGCTGCTGTCTGGACGGACAGTTTCTGCAGGTGAGCTTACTGTTACTAACTGTAACTGTAACTAATATTGTAACTAACCGTAACTGTAACTAATATTGTAACTAACCGTAACTGTAACTAATATTGTAATAACTGTATCTGTAACTAAGTCTAACTGTAACTAACTAACTAACTGTCTCCTTCAGTGTCTCTGAATGTCAGTCCAGACCTCCAGCAGTTCTTCAGTGAAGACTCAGTGTCTCTGAGTTGTGTTGAAGGAGGACAGACAGGTGGACAGATAATGAAGAGGACAGCAGGAGGACAGACAGGTGGATGTGGACAGAGCTTTGGGACGATGAGTAGTTCGTCCTGCAGCTTCCCACATTTATCCCGTTCAGACTCTGGAGTTTACTGGTGTGAAACCAGCGATGGACAAAAGAGTCAACAGGTCAACATCAGTGTCCGAGGTACAGTCTTCACACAGCGTCCAGAGACAAACTGCTTGTTTGTTGTTTACCAGTGGGTGTGTCCTTCTCGTCAGATGATCGAGTTATCCTGCAGATCCCTGCACTTCCTGTGCACATAGGAAGTGATGTCACACTTCGCTGTAGAAGCAAAAACGGGTACTTTGAGACGGCGTACTTCTTCCGGGACGATGTCTACTTCTCGCTGAAACTAAACGAAACGTGGACCATCAGAGACGTGAGAGGGACGGACGAGGGGACATACTCATGTTCCACTGAAACGTATGGATCTCCCTACAGCTGGCTCAGGGTCGCAGGTGCGTGACATCACTTCCTGTTTTCACTTCACACACTCAAGCTGAAAATAAACAGAAGCAGGTGTGGTCTCTCCACAGCTCCCCCCCCTCCCTCGTCCTCTGTGTTCAGACTCTTCTGCCTCCTGGTGGTCGTCTGTCTGTTCTGCATCTGCTCCGTCATCCTGATGTCATGGGGCTGCAGCGGGATGACAGGTACACACAGTAACACACACACACAGTAACACACACACACACACAGTAACACACACACACACACAGTAACACACACACACAGTAACACACACACACACACACAGTAACACACACACACACACACACAGTAACACACACACACACACACATTAACACACAAACACACACAGTAACACACACACACACAGTAACACACACACACAGTAACACACACACACACACACACAGTAACACACACACACAGTAACACACACACACACACAGTAACACACACAAACACACACACAGTAACACACACACACACATTAACACACACACATTAACACACACACACACACACACACAGTAACACACACCTGAACTTGTTAAATTGTCCACAGAAAACAAATCAGCCGTTTCCATGGAGATGACCCCGTGTGTTGAAGAGTATGATGTCATCACTGCTGATGTCATCACTGCTGATGTCATCACTCACCTTGATGTCTGAGCGGAAGGCGTCGCTATAGAGCTACTGTTAGCATCACCAGCTGTTTGCTAACGTTATCATCACCTGCTGTTTTATTAATGAGTTATTTGTTTTAATTTCGGACATTTTTCTTCGTGGTTTCTTTCTTCTTCTCTGCCGTCGACTGGACGCTCACTCCCCCTGAGGTTCAGACTGGTACTGCAGGAGGAGGTGCTGCTCAGCGAGCCTCCTCCTGTTCAATCAATATTAATATTATATCGATATTTAAACTAAAGACCACGATAACAGAAGAAACAGGAACTTCCTGTTTTTGATTCTCAGTTTGAACATGTGACGCTTCAGCTGCTTCCAACAATAAAAGATGCAAATATACGAACATTTAAAAACGTTAAACATGTTTCATTCGGATGTTTTATTATCTTCTCACAGTCACAAGTTCTCACTCTCTCATCCCCTCATTCTCTCACTCTCTCACTCTATCACTCTTTCACCCTCTTATCACATATCTCAGTTCAGTTTCTTATAATAATTTATTTTCATTATACAACAAGTGTGTGTGTTAGTGTGAGTGGGTGCTTGTGTGTACATATATATATGTGTGTGTGTGTTAGTGTTTATGTGTGTGTGTATATATATATATGTGTGTGTTTGATGATATTACATCATCAATAGTTATGATCATTATATTAATTATTAGAATAAGTCACATGACCCCAATCTTTGGATCCATCCTCAGTCCCAGTTGCCATGGTCACAGGACTCCCAAAGCAGTCTGGGTAATAGAGTCATTTGTTGGAGACATGGGAGTGGGCGGGGTGACAGGTGACCTTGCCACGCCCCCACCATACCCAGGTTAGCATTGGCTGCACCCCCAGCTGGCCCCTCCTTCTTGTCCTGTTCAGCAGCAGTGAATCATGGGTATTGTAGTCCACAGCGAGGCCTAGTCAACCTACAGCCAGGGATTGTGGCTCAGAGGTCTTTAGCTCGGACTTCTGGGTAATGTAGTCCTACTGTGCAGTCACTGCAGCCGGAAACATGGGAAATGTAGTCCTCAGCCTAAAAAAAGTTTTTGATCTACTTCCTGTCCACACTGTCCACTGCAACAGAGGGGGGTGATGGGTGTGGGGTGAGGGAGGATTGTGGGTGTTGTAGTCCAGTGGTTGTTTGATAAGCCCTGAATAGACTGTGTGTTTGAGCCCCATCATTTTATTTACAGTCACACAAGTCTTTATGTACACAACACAAACGCACACACACTCACCATGTTCACATCACATGAATCAATCAATCAATTAATAGATAGATAAATAAATGAATAGGATAATATAAATACTTCAATACCAACTGAACTCTAATGTCTCAGATTCATTATTTACTGATAATACACGAGTCCATCACTCGTCAGCATCTTCTCCTCACACACACGCACACACACACACACACACACACACACACACACACACACACACACGTGGAGAGACACACAGGGACGCCCTCTCTCTCTCGCTCGCTCGGTTGCCATGGTGGCAGCAGTCATCCAATCAGCTCCCCTGTCCTCCCGTGACTGTAAGTAACTAAAATGGTAAAAAGACCAAAGTCTGCTCTCCATCAGGCCACGCCTCTGAGGGGGAGGAGCTGTGGAGGGCTGGGGGCCCGAGGGGGGGGGGCTGGTGGACGCCGTTTCCATGGTGAAGGTGCCCGTGATTTGACACTGGCCAATCAGAGTCTGTCGCGGGCCGGGACCCAGATGTAAGGGCCGCTCTGCTCCTCGATGACAGCTTTCACCAGGTGGTACACCTCCTCGAAGCTGTCGCCGTGCACAATGGCTGCGTGCACACACACACACACACACACACACACACACACACACACACCAACACAATGATGCTCCGTTTTTTTTTTTTCATGAAATGAATGAAATTGAAAGTAAAACCTTTTTTTACCTGTGAAACACTCGAGGAAATCTTGTTCCAGTTTCACGGCTCGTTCCAAAGCTTTCCTCGCCTGATCCTCCGACAGACGCTTGTTCAGATCCCTGCAAACACACACACACACACACACACACACACACACACACACACACACACACACACACACACACACATCATGCCTGGTTATTCAGGTGTCAGCTGACACAACAGTAACGGTGTCTTGGCCTCAGACTCACAGGATGTTCTCCAGGGACCGTGGCCGGATGAAGATGGCGACTGGGTGGAGCTGAGCCGCCTGAAGCCTCCTCACGGCGTTGGCCGACACGTCCAGGATGCAGTGTTTCCCCTGGAGGACACACCCATTAAACACCACTGAGTGACTCCCCTGGAGGACACACCCATTAAACACCACTGAGTGACTCCCCTGGAGGACACACCCATTAAACACCACTGAGTGACTCCCCTGGAGGACACACCCATTAAACACCACTGAGTGACTCCCCTAGAGGACACACCCATTAAACACCACTGAGTGACTCCCCTGGAGGACACACCCATTAAACACCACTGAGTGACTCCCCTGGAGGACACACCCATTAAACACCACTGAGTGTTTCCCCTGGAGGACACACCCATTAAACACCACTGAGTGACTCCCCTGGAGGACACACCCATTAAACACCACTGAGTGACTCCCCTGGAGGACACACCCATTAAACACCACTGCACGTAATCATGGCAACTAACAACACCCTACTATCCCAACAAACAGCTGTCACCATGACAACCAGTCACGATAATCATAATGTTTTATTAAACAGCAGAAAACTCGATATCCCAGAATCCCCACCGAGGCAGCCTCCCTCTACGGAGGGGTCAGTTGGATAAACATGGCCACCAGCCTCTCACCTGCTCGGCCACCTGCCGGACGCTCTGCACCGACGTCCCGTACAGGTGGTTGTTGTACTGCCCCGCCTCGATGAAGCGATGTGATTGGATGTCCCGCTCCATCTGTTCCCGTGACGACACAAAGTGGTAGTCCCGCCCATCCACCTCGTAGTCCCTCTGAGGGCGAGTTGTGTCTACAGAGAGAGAGAGAGACAGGACTGACTTCCTGTGTGTCCTCTGACGTGTCCTGCACACAGCTGAGGAGGGACACTTACGAGGGACACATGAGCCGAACTTGTCGGGGAACTCGGACAACAGGTCGTCGTTGACTCTGTCTTTGGTCGGCCCCAGGATGATGACGGGACGAGCGTAGTCCACTGACAACACACAGGAAGCTTGATTTACACCTGCTCATTGTGGCTGTCAAGACACCACAACTGTCAATCAATCAAATCTGAAAATAAGGTTGAAGGTCAAAAGTCACACTGACCTTCAATTTGAGTGATGAGCTCGTAGCTGTGAACGAACCCTTCTCTACCTGTAGAGGAAAGAGGACAGAGTCCATCAGTGTGTTGTTAGCGTCAGGGTGAGGTCAGGGGTCAGGGGTCAGGGGTCAGCTCACCTTTACTCTTCATCCTCGACCACTCCTTCCTCTCAACCCTGAAACAAATACACATGTTCAGACTCCAGGACCAACATCACAACCAGCACCACCAGGACATCCTGTCTTCACCTGTGTTTGGAGGGGACGTATCCCAGCTCCTCCAGCTCCCCCTGCTGGCTCACTCTCCTCGCCTGCCACCACTCGTCATCTGCACTGTCCATCACATGAAGAACCTCCCCAAAGTTGAAGTCCAGAGCTTGTGATAGGACGCCACAGTCCCACTGCTTGTCGTAGTCAAACAAGGCCCTGAAACAGCGAGACGTCATGTGACCTGGACAGGAAGTATGAATGAGAGCTTCCTGGTCAGGTGACCTGGATTACCTGATGTAGAAGCTGCGGTTGGCTCTCAGGCTCCCAGACGAGCTGTTCATCATCTGCTCCCTCAGGTCGTGGATCTTCGCCTCGAAGCGACTGTACTCTGCAGGGCAGACATCACCACGGTCACCACAGGTCCACAGCGGTTCACAGATCAACGACTTCATGTTCACTCACCCTCTGGTCTGTACTGCGCCACGATGGTGACCGTCTGTCCTGCGTTCTTCAGAGCCGCCGCCGCCTGCTCATGTGTCGCGTACCTGAGGTCCACGCCGTTCACCTGGACAAACACAGAGCGTCACCAGGAGGTGGCGCCGGCAGAAACCAGGACACTCGAGAGAAAATGGTCCAAGAGATGATGGATTCAGAGCAAGCACAGTTCAGAGAGAACCGCCATGGTGCTCATGGTCTATGTGAGGCCTTCTGGTTTCTGAAAACCTCTTCTGGAGATCTGGACTGTGAACTTACACTGAGGATCTGAGGATCTGAGGATCTCAGGATCTGGTTTCTGTACTAACACTGAGGATCTGAG
Source organism: Platichthys flesus (assembly GCF_949316205.1). Taxonomy (NCBI): domain Eukaryota; kingdom Metazoa; phylum Chordata; class Actinopteri; order Pleuronectiformes; family Pleuronectidae; genus Platichthys; species Platichthys flesus. The sequence continues at coordinate 15,379,305 of NC_084968.1, forward strand.
GATCTGAGGATCTGAGGATCTGGTTTCTATACTCACACTGAGGATCTGAGGATCTGAGGATCTCAGGATCTGGTTTCTGTACTAACACTGAGGATCTGAGGATCTGAGGATCTGAGGATCTGAGGATCTGAGGATCTGAGGATCTCAGGATCTGAGGATCTGGTTTCTATACTCACACTGAGGATCTGAGGATCTCAGGATCTCATGATCTCAGGATCTGAGGATCTGAGGATCTCAGGATCTGGTTTCTATACTCACACTGAGGATCTGAGGATCTGAGGATCTGAGGATCTGAGGATCTGAGGATCTCAGGATCTCAGGATCTCAGGATCTCAGGATCTGGTTTCTATACTCACACTAAGGATCTGAGGATCTCAGGATCTCATGATCTCAGGATCTGAGGATCTGAGGATCTGAGGATCTGAGGATCTGAGGATCTCAGGATCTGAGGATCTGAGGATCTGAGGATCTGGTTTCTATACTCACACTGAGGATCTGAGGATCTCAGGATCTCAGGATCTCATGATCTCAGGATCTGAGGATCTGAGGATCTGAGGATCTGAGGATCTGGTTTCTATACTCACACTGAGGATCTGGTCTCCTTTCCGGAGCTCTCCACTCAGGTCAGCTGGTCCTCCTGCGAGGATGAAGGAGATGAAGATTCCCTCTCCGTCCTCTCCACCCACGATGTTGAAGCCCAGGCCGGTGGAGCCGCGCTGCACACAAACTCTGCGAGGCTCCCGTGAGTAGTCGTCTTCTCCCATCATGCCCCGGGGGACGGGTGAGTACCGTCGTGGCGATGGAGGAGGGAGGGCTTGTGGGTAATCAC
>NC_084968.1:15385133-15387633 GCF_949316205.1 Platichthys flesus
CCACACCGACACAAACATCACTCCTGCTCTCTTCAGGGGGGGGGGGGGGGTCTTACATAAACGCCAAGGATGAATAATTAAGCAGCGAACCCAGAGGTCGTCCTCAGCAGGAACCGCTCAGCCCCTCAGGCTCCAGCCTCCGACATGACGGACACCCCACAGCACCACCCTGCCATCCTCCGGCCGTCCAGAGGGGGGGTGACCGAGCGACCAACCAATCCTCCAAAAGGAAAGAAACGAGAGAGAGAGAGGCTGTTTCTCACTCTGTCATCCCTCCTCCGCTCTCTCTCTCTCTCTGCTCGACCCTCCTAATGCCCCACTGCACATCTCCCCCCTCTCTCTCCATCTGCATCTCTATGTCTCTCGCCCGCTCTCTGAAGGAATCCCCTCCCCTACGTGATGTCACTCGCCCGCCGGCCATGAGAGAGAGAGAGACAGAGAGACAGAGAGACAGATAGAGAGAGAGACTATAATAGAAATCTGACAAAAAGAGTGCTTTCAGCAAACACACACACACACACACACACACACACACAAGAATATTCAGCTAATATTGTTGCCATGGCAACACCCCCCTCTCCATTTCTGTGGTCGCCCCCCCTAGAATTCTTGCCGTTGCCATGGTGACGGCTGAGGAAAAAAAGAAGCAGCATCACATTCATCCCACGCCAGTGTGTGTGTGTGTGTGTGTGTGTGTGTGTGTGTATGTGTGTGTGTATGTGTGTTTGTCTTTGTGTGTGTGTGTTTGTGTGTGGGTGTGTCTGTGTGTGTGTACATACGGTGAGTGCAGCAGGGTGTGTGTATCCGTCCAGATGTGTGTGGCTCAGTTCAGTGCTGCGTCCGTGGATCATGTGACCGGGGCTGGGATCGACAGGCGGAGTCTCATCGTCTTGGTAACGATACTTCTGTAGAGACACAGCATTAGCATTAGCATTAGCATTAGCATTAGCTGTTCCATCACGTTACTGGACACCTGCCGGGTTGAGAGACGCTTCTATCCCTGAAACCTCCTCGTCCGGAACATCTTCTAGAACCTCATGAAGAACCTCATGAAGAACCTCCTCCACCCTTTTAACATGGTGAGGTTCCTGCAGGAGTCACCTGACCTCCTCATACGCTAAACTACATTTAATCCATTAATACAAACATTAGAGAACGTGTAATTAAAGCACTTTAAGGGAAAGAGTCTCTCACAAAGATCAGCTGTTGATGTCCCACTGATCCGATTGGTTAATAGGAAGATGAAGAGGTAGAGACAAGAAGGCCTGAGAGCCGGTGTCGCTCTGCATCAGTGGAAAGAGGAGGAGCCTGAACTCATGAGAGACACAGACAGAGGGAGTTGACCTCTGACCTCTCACCTGAGAGGCTCACTGGAGGTCACACCTCAAACCTGTCTGTCTGTCTCCTTGCCTGAGTCAGTTCACACAGCTGATACACACACACACACACACTTATGAGCCTCTGACCTCTGACCTTATGAAGTGACAGTGAAGATCTCGCCTTTGTGAAGCCACAAGTTGCTGGAAATCTGAAGACTGTGTGATGTGTGGCCTTCAGCACGCACACACACACACAGACACACACACAGACATAGACCTGAACCATTGAGTCAATGAGGCGGGGATTTCTTTGTGATTGTTTGTTTATTTGTTTGTTTGTTGGAGGAGGACTAGGCATTTACATTAACACGTTTACATTGCTTTAAAAGAACAGTCCTGAACTAGCTTAAACTGATGTTAACTGGTCAGAAGTTGTTAAAGAAGAGTAGAATGTATTAATATATGTGTTTTTAATGTGAAACTTCAAATGAGTCAAACTTTCCGAAGCTGAAACAGTGTTTGGAGCAGATTGCAAATAAAAAACATCTGCTTCAAACAACATGAACATTTGAAATCATAACTTTACTCACACCATCCTGTTACATCCTGGTCACTGACCAGGTCAATTGACAGTCAGTAAAAGTTCAAAATCATGTTTCTGTCAACAGAGACTGACCAGCCTGCTCCACCTGTGATCCAAACAGATGACTTCATCCATACATCCATCCAGTCAATCAATCAATCAATCAATCAATCAATCAACTGATGGAGAGATGGAGCAGGGACCCCCTACCATATATATTGTATGAAATTGTGTTTTTTATTAAACTGGGTCTAGTGCCATGTATAAACCTAGCTACCCTGTTATTGTGCATTCAATACTAAGCTATTCAAATAATACACAGAAAGATAACGTCTTCTGCCTCCATTTATCCGTTTGCTATTATATGTCGGATTCATGTTAATGTGTATTTAAAGACATTTCAATTTGTGGGGGGAAAATTGGCTGAAAGGAAAAGGAAAATTTCGCGACCCCCCCTGCAGTACCTCCGCGAACCCCCTAGGGGTCGCCCACCCCCTGTTGAAGACCTCTGCTTCAATCAATCGGACAATAAATCAATCAACCAGAATTGTTGAATGCTGAATGAGAGGTGACGTCATGTGACTTTTTACAGGTCACA
>NC_084968.1:15392633-15462633 GCF_949316205.1 Platichthys flesus
GCTGTCAACATTTACTCAAAGGGTGTAGCGCCACCTTGTGGGAGAAAGGTGGAGTCAGGTGAGAGAATCTGAATCAGCTTTATGGCCATGTACAGGGTTAGGGTTAGGGTTACACATACAAACAATTTGAATACGTTTTTTACGTTGCTCACAACGTACAGAACTAGACAAATAAACAAAAAAACAAGGACAAAATATATATATATATATATATATATAAATATTTATAATTTTGAACTTTGCACAGGCAGTGTTCCTGAACCTGTATGATTCATTGTTCATAGGCCAGAGGACAGACGCTGTTCTGGTGTCTGGTAGTTTTGGCCTTCAGTGCTCTGTAGCGCCCACCAGAGGCGAGGAGCTGGAACTGGTCCAGGGTGTGATGGGTTTCCTGGCTCTGGACATGTACAGGTCCTTGATGGGGGGCCCATCCACGCCAGGCAGTGATGGATGTTCGTAGAACAGACGGGACGATGGCGGCTTAGAGTCGGAACAGCAGCTCCTGAGGCAGGTTGTACTTCCTGAGGTGGTGCAGGAGGGACGTCCTCTGCTGGGACGCCCACTTTAGATCCTGGGAGATTGTTGATCCCAGAAACCTGAAGGTCTCCACTACACACACAGTGCTGTTGAGTATTGCGAGGGGGGGCAGTGTTGGGGGCCTCTCATGAAGTTGCTCTGACCCCACCAGAGGGCTGTTCCAGCTCCCGCCTGTAGCAGGCTCCTCACCGTCCCTGATGAGGCCGACGAGCGCTGTGTCGTCTGTGAACTTCAGGAGTTTAACAGACACGTCTCCTGAGGTGCAGTCGCTGGTGAAGAGGGAGAAGAGCGGTGGGGGGAGCAGCCATCCCTGGGGGGCCCCGGTGCTGATGGTCCGGGAGCTGGTGATGTTTCCCAGTCTGCCCTGCGGCCTCCTGTCTGCTGGGACGTTAGTGATCCAGTGACGGGTGGAGGCCGGCACAGAGCTGGGGACCTTTGGGAGTGTTTCTGGATGAAGGTGTTGAATGCTGAGTTGCAGTCCACGATCGCACAACCCTTGTGTGTGTCCCCGAGGTGCTGCAGCATGTAGTGCAGTCCCAGGGGCAGGGGGTCCACCAGACGGCCTGTGTGTCCTTATAACAATAGCCATAATAGTTATGAAATGTTGTGTATACTGTTGTTTTCTGTTCACTTCACTCTGCTGAAAAAATATGTGTGTGTTTGAGAGAGAGTGTGTGTGTGTGTGTGTGTGTGAGTGAGTGTAGTTTAATGGTTGACGCTGATTGGTCGGGGGTCCTCCTGTTTTCAGTCAGGCACCTCTCTGGGCGCTTCTCTGCTCCGGACTTTCTCCCGCCTTCTCCAGCTAACACCAATCAGATGACAGCTCGGGTCTAATTGGTCAGAAGGCGGGGGAGGCGGGGGATCAGGTCGGCACACCATTGGTCAGCTGTGAGGTCGCTCACATGCTGCTGCGGCTGGTCTATAAAGATGAGGACTCGGCTCAGGAGCTAGCAGTTAGCAGCTAACAGTTAGCAGCTAGCTGCGGCCAAACCGTCGCGTCTGAGTCATCACTCTGCACACACACACTGATACATGCACTCACGTGCACGGAGAGATCGGCGAGGGCTTATGTTTACGCACGGTGCGTGTGTTCGCGAGTGTTTTTAGCTGTACGACTTTGTGAAGTGTCTGCGTGTTAGCTCAATGCTAAGTGCTTCCTGCATGTTAGCTCCAGCAGCTAACTGTTTATCTGCGTGTTTCTTACTGCTAGTGTGAAATATTCATGAGCCCGCCCCGGGATTGGTGTAGTCAGCGATAGGGGCGGGGTTAGGACGAGTTTTTGCGGAATGTGGGGCGTTAGACACGCGCACACACACACACTCACACACACACACTCAGGTCTATTTGTGTCACACACACTGACTGACAGTGTGATCATATTGGAAACAACAAGTGGACCATTACGGTGAGTACCATTGATTTCACACTGATTGATACTAATCTACAAGTAATTATCATAAGCGACACACTGATGACCTTTGACCCCTTAGCACAAAGTGAACGTTCACTTGTTTATACTAGAGCTGCAACTAACCATTATTTTGATAAACTAGAGTTAAAGATTATTTTGACAAGTCAAATGATGTTATATATAAATATTTTTTTTTTTTTTATACAAAAATTCTCACTTTCAAAGTAAAATTCAAAATTTACGATATTGAAAAGTTAATTCTGGATCATCAAAGTTTAGGTTTAAAACGTCTTGTTCTGCTGAATGTGTCTGTCACGCTCCCAGTCACAGTTCATCAGTGTTCTTGTATATTTACAATAAAAGTTGCTGCTGTTACTTTATACCAGATGTGCTCTTTAGAACCACTAGTAAAACAGTTTCATAGATAACTTTACACATTCATTAATTTATTTTCGATTACCGTTGTTGATCAAGGAAAGCATGATGTTAACTTTACAACCAGCTCTGCTCCCAGTAAACCTACATGCACCACTGTCATTCAATATTCTCAACTGTGCAGTATTCACTCTACTATACTCATTTATAAAAAATGTCTGTTCAATATAAACCGTATGTGCAATCCATTTACTGTACATATTCTGACACAGTATAGTTCTAACACTGTATAGACCGGTTTAATCACATTTATATATTTTTCTCTCTATTGTTGTATATTTCTATTTCTCCCAAGTACTTGATGCTACTTATGTGTTGTTTTCTTCTGCTGTAACTTTGCAAATGTCCCCACTGCAGGGGATTGGCTGATTTTTCCTGAGGCGGATGAAGATCAGGATGTCATTGGACAAACAGACTATCGTCGCTCATGAGTCGCCCAACAAAACCAGCCCTTTCCCTTCCAATGTCGCTCTATCAGAGCAGCCACAGTTGGCTAAGACCCGCCCCCTGTATTGTAAAAACGGCCTGCAGCCACCCAGCAACAGCCAGCCCCCACTGGTCGGCCCTCCTACTCCTGCTCAGCGAATAGGAAAAAGGCGCTACTCTATGGGCGTAAGCTTCAAGGGGCCGGCCAAGCGCCGTCGCCGCACAAACAGTGACAGCCAATCAGAGCCTGTGCTGCCAAGTCACTTTTTGTTGGGCGGGAACATCTTTGACCCGCTTAATCTGAACTCGCTATTGGATGAAGAAGTCAACAGGTGAGTGTTGAGATGAATATCTGTTGATTAGTCCAATAATTAATAATGATAGTAATACAAAACCTTAGTCTATAAAAACTAAACCCCTCCCCTCTCTTCAGAACGACCAACCAGGAGACCCCAAAGTGCTCACCACTGCCCTCACGGGGCGGTGACCCCGTAGAGATCCTATTTCCACGTGACATCACCGACCCCCTGAACTTGAAGGGAGGTGGGGGGGAGGTGGGAGGTGGAGTCCTGCTGTCGCCGGTGAAGTTCAGGAGGAGGCACCGGAACCGACATCATGGGGGAGGAGTGGGGGGAGGAGGAGGGGGAGGTGAAGGGGAGGTGATACCTGCTCGACTGTTTCCCTCCACAGCTGCAGTGACAGGTGAGACTCGACTGGATCCAGCACAGATCTGATTGGATCATTCGTTCCTGGGATTAACTCTTCATTTATCATGCTGTGCAGTTCCTCCGCTGACCACTGAGGGCGGTGTTTCTGCATCTCCTCTTCCCTGTGAACTCAACACTGCCATCACCTGCCGAGATGACGTAGCCCCGCCCCCCATACTCCCCAGGAGACACACGCATCCTCCGCCAGGCCACACCCACAAACCCGGTAACCAGGGAGATGGTCGTCAACGGAGACGGCGACGCACCACGTCGACGAGGTTAGCTACGAACACTGTCTCCATGACGACTGCAACTCAGACAACTCAATTCCACACACCACTGGTGGGAGGGGCTAAAACTGGCAGGTGAGTCTTTCACCGCAAGTGATTTCAAACTCTGTCATCTGATTGGACGCCCTGGTCACATGTGCTGCGTGCTGCAGGTGCAGAGGACCTCATCCCGGCTCGTCACGGCAACCAGAGAAGAAGAAGGACCAACACCGATACCAGCACGGCAACCACAGTCGTTTCTATGGCTACCATGGTTTCTATGGTGACAGGTGGGAGGGGCGGGTGGGGGCAGAGGATGACCCACGCCTACATCTCCTGGAAGCTGATTGGTTTAAAGACAAGACTGTGCTGGATGTGGGTTGCGGTGCCGGTCACATGACTGTTAGTATTTCCCGCAGGTTTAGCCCTGTTCACATCCTGGGGGTGGAGCTAGACAAACGATTGGTTTGGGCCGCCAAGCAGAACATCAGACACTTCCTGTCACATGACCTGGTAGTGGAGGAGAGGAGGAGAAGGGAGGAGGTGAAGAGGGAGGAGTTTGATCAGGCGTTCTCCCTCCTCCCCTTCCCTCTGTCGTTCCGGGTGAGTCGAGGTCCTCTCTCTGCCCCCCCCCTCCTCCCTCACCCCTCCTCTGCCTCCACCAGGTTCCCCAGCAACATCACCATCGTCCAGGTGAGTGTGACACCAGCTGATCCATCAGCTCCATGTTTGTTAACTCGTCCTGAGCTGTGTCTCAGTTCCGGGGCCTCGCTCTAAAACCTCTTCAGCGGTTTTAATCGGCTGTAAGGGCGGGACAAGCTGGGGACAAGCTGGGGACAAGCTGGGGACAAGCTGGGGACAAAGGACGGTCTGTCTCATTGGGTTGGGCTGGTGGTGGACGATCAGCTGATGTTGGCTCCTCCCCAGACTGCGGCCGCTGAATCGAGACACGTCTTATCTGAGCAGAGCTCGATTTGTAGTTTGACTTGTCTATTAGTTCTTCACAGTGTGTTAAAACTATAGAAAGTGTGTATGTGTGTGTCGTCAGTTTGCTGATCACGTCTTTTTGACTCTGTGACCTTCGACATCGCTGATGTCAACAGCGACATCATTAACCCGCTGACATCACAGCTGTGTCTCCTCCCCCAGGGTGACTACATGTCACAGAGTGAGGCGTGGCCAGGGCGGGGCCAGTATGATGTCATTATGTGTCTGGGCCTGACCAAATGGGTGCAGCTGCAGTCGGGTGACGGGGGCGTGGTCCGACTCTTCAAACGGGCCTATCAGAGCCTGTCTCTGGGCGGATTATTCATCATGGAGCCGCAGCCATGGAGCAGCTACAGCCACAGCAAGAGGGCATCGGTAACACAAAACCCACACACGCTGACACACACAGCTTCCCACAGCAGTGTTCACTGACGTGTGCATGTGTACGTCCTGTAGGAGGCGACGTATCGTCACTACAGGAGCGTGAGGTTGAGACCTGAACTCTTCACCTCCTACCTGACGGACACTGTGGGCTTCAGCTCCTACAGGCTCCTCACACACTCAGGTACTACTCATGATGTGCAGTTACTTTTTTTGACCACCAGGGGGCAGCCAACAATACATGTATTGATCATATGATGTCACTCCAGTGAGAACCATATTGAAGCAGCTGTTGCCTCCAGCTGAGCATGATGGGAGTTGTAATCTTTTCTCAGGAGAACTTCTGTTTGTCGTTTCTAGGCAGCCAGAGGCCGATTTACCTGTTCCACAAAGGCCCCGCCCAGAGGAAGTGATGTCATCGGATGGAACGTGACTGTAGCTCAGCCTGTCATTTCGTTACCATGGCATCAACGTGAAACTGATGCTGAGGAGGGAGCGGATTGGAGGAGGCAGCTGAGCCTCCACCAATGACTGCTTGATGACATCACATCAGAGAGAGGTGTGACCTCTGGTCCTGGATACTGATTGGACGCTTTAGAGGAAGTGACATGTTCAGATTCATCTCTTCAAAATATTTTTGTTCTTTCAAAATAAAGAGAATTTATCAGCTGCTGAGTCGATTCAAACAGTTTTTAAAATCTGCCATTCCTCACCTTCACTGGAGGTAAAAAGTTAAAAATGTTCGAGGATAAGGATTTTGAATTTAATAATCGATCACTAAAGTTCTTTGTTCAAAATATAAGAATCTTTAGTTAACCATCAAAATATATATATATTTTTTAAAGATAATAACTGCATGACATTAGATCGATAAATAAATTTTTTTCAATGATTTGAGATTTGTTAAGGTTCTCGTTAGGAAATGAAAAATATGATAAAGTACATGTGAATCATATCAGTGATGTATCAGATACTGACTGGTAGTTCAGGGGAGGAGCCTCAGTTACAGTCCCAGCTCTAGCTCCGCCTCGTCTCCAAGGTAACTGTGCTGGGGCGTGGTCATCTTCAGGCTCACGCTGTCGTCCAACAATCGACCAATCGACGTCGACGTCTCCTCTGGCCCCGCCCTCTAGTCCATACACAGTTGGACTGACGCCCCTTGAAGTGCTGTGGTGGCCCCGCCCACTTCCGTTGTCAGAATTCTGTCCCTGGTTTGAGGTCTACTTCGCTCCTGGGGGCGGAGTCAGAGAAGTAGTTAACTGTTGATCATCTCTGGCTGTTTGTGAGAACTTTAACTGGTTTCAGACATGAACTGTGTCAAATGTTGTCTGGACATTTCCTGTAGTTAGTGTTTGTGAAGCAGAAGCAGGAGGTTGTCTGGTCAGACTATTTCACAACAACAGGGACATGCAAAGAACATGTGAGGGAAATGTCCGGAGCATTTGAGGAGCATGTCATGAACATGTGAGGAGCATGTGAGGAGCATGGCAGGAGCATGTCAGGAGCATGTGAGAAACAAGTGAGGAGCATGTGAGGAGCATGTCAGGAACGTGAGGAGCATCTGAGGAACATGTCAGGAGCATGTGTGGAGCATGTCAGTTGCATGTGAGGAACAAGTGAGGAGCATGTCAGTAGCATGGGAGGAACAAGTGAGGAGCATGTGAGGAGCAAGTGAGGGGCATGTTAGAAGCATGTCAAGAACATGTGAGGAACATGTCAGGAGCATGTGAGTAACAAGTGAGGAACATGTCAGGAGCATGTGAGGAGCATGTCAGGAGCATGTGAGGAACAAGTGAGGAGCATGTGAGGAACATGTCAGGAACATGTCAAGTGCATGTGAGGAGCATGTCTGGAGCATGTGAGGAACAAGTGAGGAGCATGTGAGGATCATGTCAGGAACATTGTCAGGTGCATGTGAGGAGCATGTCTGGAGCATGTCATGAAAGTGTCAGGAGCATGTGAGGAACAAGTGAGGAGCATGTTAGGAACATGTGAGGAGCATGTGAGGAACATGTCAGGAGCATGGGAGGAACATGTCAGGAACATGTCAGGACTATGTCAGGAGCATGTCAGGAACAAGTGAGGAACATGTGAGGAACATGTCAGGAGCATGGGAGGAACATGTCAGGAACATGTCAGGACTATGTCAGGAGCATGTCAGGAACAAGTGAGGAACATGTCAGGAGAATGTAAGTGGTTCAGTTCATGTCTGAAATTGGGTTGAAATAAAGTCAAATACTCCAGTAAAGTACAACTACAACACATGTACTTGTACACATCTCTCTACACAAATGATATGCAATCCACAGTTTCACAATTAAATGTTGATACATATCATTTGTCCGTGTTGTCCACATACTTCTGTTTGTCTTAGAACCGCACAACACACACTCACACAGACACACACACACACACACAAATACAAGAGGATTATCCCTACCCTGTCTAGGGCCCCTGAGCAAGGCACCTTACTCCCCCAACATCTGCTCCCCGGGCGCCGTACATGGTCGCTCACTGCTCTGTGTGTCCTGCAGCAGATGGGTCAAAAGCAGAGGTTACATTTCACTACCTGCATGAGTGTGTCTGTGTTTAGGACTAATACATGGATCTTAATCTTAACACACACACACAAAGGTTTGAGAGTGTGGGTTTGTGGTGATAACAAGTTCCTGATTGTTTCTGACTCATTTCCTCTTTCACTGACAGGAAGTGAGCACTGCTCTCTACACAACTGATTCTGTCCATCAAACCAAGCTCCAGGACGACGAGCCGTCTCCTCAGGAGGTGAAGCTGCTCGTCTGCTGAGGAACGTCTGCTGAGGAACATCTGCTGAGGAACATCTGCTGAAGAACGTCTGCTGAGGAACGTCTGCTGAGGAACATCTGCTGAGGAACATCTGCTGAAGAACATCTGCTGAAGAACGTCTGCTGAAGAACATCTGCTGAGGAACATCTGCTGAGGAACATCTGCTGAGGAACATCTGCTGAAGAACATCTGCTGAAGAACATCTGCTGAAGAACATCTGCTGAAGAACATCTGCTGAAGAACGTCTGCTGAAGAACATCTGCTGAGGAACATCTGCTGAGGAACATCTGCTGAGGAACATCTGCTGAAGAACATCTGCTGAAGAACATCTGCTGAAGAACGTCTGCTGAAGAACATCTGCTGAGGAACATCTGCTGAGGAACATCTGCTGAGGAACATCTGCTGAAGAACATCTGCTGAAGAACATCTGCTGAAGAACGTCTGCTGAAGAACGTCTGCTGAGGAACGTCTGCTGAGGAACTTCGGTCGGTGTTGGTTGGTTGTGACTGGACGAGGGTGAGCTGTTTTTTCTCTTCTCTTCTTTTCTTGTTTTGTTTGTTTGTTTGTTTGTTGACCTGATTTAAAGTCTTGTGTTGCAGGTGGGACATGTCGTCCTCAGGTCAGAGGACGTCTCTGCGCCCGTTTGTCCTCAGCTTCCTTTACTCGTGCCTGTTCCTGCTTCTTGTCTTCTCATATTTCAAACGTGAAAAGCTCCGTGCGTTCGTCTTCTCCGTGGAGACAGACAGTCTCTCCTGTCCTGCAGAGGACGCTCTGAACTGCGAGTCCAACCCAAACTGTTCGTCCCCAGCAGAGGACGGAGACACTGTCCTGCTGATCTGGACGTGGCCGTTTGGCCAAAGGTTCGATCTCAGCTGCAGCTCGTTCAACGTCACCAGGTGTCTTCTGACGGACGACAGGTCTCTGCTCCAACGAGCCGACGCCATCTTGTTCCACCACGTGGACATTCACCTCGCCGACATCCCCACAGAGCCACGCCCCTGCTTTCAGAAGTGGGCGTGGCTTAATATGGAGTCACCTGCGAACTCGGCTAGGATTCCTGAACTCGATGATTTGTTTAACGTGACTTGCAGCTACCGCCTGGACTCAGACGTCCCAGTGCCTTATGGGTATCTGGTGCCTGTGACGTCTGAGGACGAGTCCTTCAAAGTGCCGGAGAAGCAGCTGCTTGTGTGTTGGATCGTGAGCAACTGGAACAGGAGACACAGACGAGTCCAGTTCTACAACGAGCTGAAGAGACATGTCCACGTCAGCGTCTTCGGGGACGCCTTTGGCCGACGCATGAGTGACGGAGAGTTCAAGAGCACGATGGCCAGCTGTAAGTTCTACCTCTCCTTTGAAAACTCAGAGCACACGGACTACATCACAGAGAAGCTGTATGGACCCATGCTGCTGGGGACTGTCCCAGTCGTCCTCGGACCCCCCAGGAAGAATTACGAGGACCACGTCCCGGCCGACGCTTTTATTCACGTGGACGACTTCCCGTCTGCAGAGCTTCTGGCAGAGAGGCTGCGTCAGCTCGACCACGACCACCACGAGTACAGAAGCTTCTTCAACTGGACCAGAAGGTTCAGAGTCCACAGGTCCTGGTTCGGACCAGAACACGTCTGCAAAACCTGCCGCTACCTTCAGACCCACCGGGGACAACATGTCTGTCCTCGTCTCAACAGGTTCTGGTGTTAAAACGATCAGAGAGACGCAGACATCAGACATGTCTTCTGTGGACATGAAGACAACAAAGGGACAGAGACACATGTGAAGACACGCGTCACATGACCGTTCTCCTACACTGGTCATGTGGTAGGAGAACGACCAATAAGATTCCACTAGGCATAACCATAGCAGCGGTGATGTCATGTCAGTGTGGGCGGGGCATGAGGACGATGCTGTAGAAAGTTTGTGAATAAAGTTTTAAGAAACAAAACTGACCTGGAATCAGATTCAGGCTGTGATGCTGTTTTTGACCAGCAGACGGTGCTGTCCCCTCATGAACAGGTGTGTTTTTGTGTGTGTGCACTGCGTCTGTGTGTGTGTTTGAGTGAGTGTGTGATGGTTTGGGGGGGGGGGGGGGGGGGGGGGTCAGCTCATTCCTTCTTCTCTTCAAACTGACGACTTGATGAGCAAGAGGAAGTCACCAACCTCACAACACACAGACACACACACTTAGACAAACACAAACACACACACAACACACATACACACACACACACAGACACACAGACACACACACACAGACACTTAGATACACATAAACACACACACACACAGACACACACACAGACACACACACACACACACAAACCACACAGAGACACAGACACACACAAACACACACACAACACACACACACAGACACACACACACAGACACACACACAGACACTTAGATACACATAAACACACACACACATACAGACACACACACACACACACACAAACCACACTGAGACACAGACACACACACCCACAACGCACACACAACACACACTTAGACACACATAAACATAAACTCAACACACACAGACACACATACACAGACTATTATTATTTTACAACTATTATTTTAAACTGTTGACCGAGACTGTTGAGCGCTTCAGCTAATACCTCTCACACACACACACAGACACAGACACACACAGACACACACACACACACACACACACACACACACAGTCGTTTCATGGATGATTTAAATATTGTGTAGCGACGAGAACTGAAGAAGAAACAAGCAGAAGTTGTCATGTTGCTATGGCAATGCAGAGGTGCATTCTGGGAGTGGTTTGACCACAGGCTGTAAACCATGATAGACGTCTCCACTTCCTCCATCTTGTGTTGATGACATCGACCAATCCTGAGTCAGTCTCAGCCTGTTTTTAATAACTGATCAGAAACACGTGAACAAACTTCAGTGAGATAACAAACATCTTCACAAACATGTATTCAACGTCTACTTGAGATCTTAGTTTGGTCCCTGTCCCATCTGCTAACATGGAGGAGGTTAACTACCTGTACTGAAGCTGGACACCAGGGGGCGATCGTGTCATCCATCTTTATTTACACTCTGATTCTCACTGAAACATGAACGCTCACAAAACAAACAACAACTGGATCCGACTAATTCCTGGAGGGAAACTCTCGGCAGATCCGAAACATCTGGAAGTGTTCCAGGTGTGTGTGTCTGTGTGTGAGAGTGTGTGTGTGTGTGAGAGGCTGCCTATCTGGTTTCTATAATGAAAACACACTGAGTGCCCCCCCCCCCCCTTCATTCTTTCTTTAACTCGTCCCAGATGTCGGAGGATCAGAGGTAAAGCCAAACATGAAATGGACGACGTGACGTAAAGACAGCAGCTATTTAGTGTGTGTGTGTGTGTGTGTCTGTGGGTGTGTGTGTGTGTGTGCTCTGGTGCAGCTATCTTTGTGAGCACCAGTTTGAGTCTTCAACCTTTTGGCCGGTCCTCACTTTGTTACCCCCCCCCCCCCTATGCACTATGCCAATGAGTGTGTGTGTGTGTGTGTGTGTGTTTGCTCGGAAGGTGAAACCCTGATACCTTCTTCTGACCTCTGACCTCTGACCTCTGACCTCTGCATGCAGTTGCGGGGGGAGACTCCACTTCCTCTTTCAGCTGACAGGAAGTGATGTTGTGTCAGTGTGTCCTGCCCTGCTGCTGTTTCCCATGATGCATTTCAGCATGGACACTTTTACACTCGCTATAAATGAAGATTGATGACGTGATCGCCCCCGGTGGCTGGCGGCGGTACAGGTCATAAACACGCCTCCTCCATGTTAGCAGATGGGACCTTGACCAAACTAAAGAGTACGAACATGTTTAAAACACGAATAAACAATAAGAGATAGTTTTATTTAAAAATCGTATTTATCTGAACACGGGTCGTGAGTCACATGACAAACAGAAGAGGATTTATTTATGGTCTGTTTCCTCCTTCGATCTGATTCGTCCATCGAAGACACGCCCTCGTCCTCGCTGCTCAGAAGACGTACTCAGTGGTGACATCAGCAGTGATGTCACCAGTAGTGATGTCATCATAGTCTTCATCCAACCCCGCAGCTCCCTCAGCAGGCTGAGCCATCTCCATGGAGACAAGTGGCAGGCATCCTATAGGAGGACAGCGATCAGCTGACAACCACCAGGGGGCGTGTCTCCACAGCAAAGAGGGGGATGGTTCTCACCTGCGTTCCTGCTGAGGAGTGATGTCATCAGGAGGGTGGAGACCAGGAACGGGGCGAAGACCAGCAACCGGAGGAGACGAATCCATGGAGACGGAGACTGGAGGGACACCACTGAAGACACACAGTGAGTTACAGTTACACTTAGTTACTGGTACACTTAGTTACAGTTACACTTAGTTACAGTTACACTTAGTTACATGTACAGTTAGTTACAGTTACACTTAGTTTCAGTTACAGTAAGTTACAGTTAGTTACAGTAAGTTAGAGTTAGTTACAGTAAGTTACAGTTAGTTACAGTTACAATAAGTTACAGTTATACTTGTTACAGTTACACTTAGTTACAGATGAGTTACAGTTACACTTAGTTACTTGTACAGTTAGTTACAGTTTCACTTAGTTACAGTTAAAGTTAGTTACAGTTACACTTAGTTTCAGTTACAGTAAATTGCAGTTACACTTAGTTACAGTTACAGTTAGTTACAGTTACAGTAAGTTACATTTATAGTTAGTTACAGTTAGTTACAGTTACAATAAGTTACAGTTATACTTGTTACAGTTACACTTAGTTACAGTTGGTTACAGTTACACTTAGTTACAGTAACAGTAAATTGCAGTTACACTTAGTTACAGTTACAGTTAGTTACAGTTACAGTAAGTTACATTTATAGTTAGTTACAGTTAGTTACAGTTACAATAAGTTACAGTTATACTTGTTACAGTTACACTTAGTTACAGTTGGTTACAGTTACACTTAGTTACAGTAACAGTAAGTTACAGCTACAGTTAGTTACAGTTACAGTTGGTTACAGTTACAGTTACAGTAACAGTTACAGTTAGTTACAGTAAGCTCACCTGCAGAAACGGTCAGTCCAGACAGCAGCAGCACAGTCAACCCTGCAACAAGAGGTCAGAGGTCAGAGGTCAGTGAAGGTTTAGATCGTTTGTACCTTTGGACCAATCCCAGGAAGCAGAGAAGAAGAAGAAAAGGAAGTGTGGTTAGAAAAGAGGGACATCGGACTGGAAGGTTGCTGGTTCGAGGCCACAGAGGGAGCTGACGATGGATCTGTTCAGGTCCAAGAGGAGCCTGAACAGATTTAGCTCCTCACATGTGGGGGTGGACTGTACCAACACCTGTGGGGGCGGAGGGGTAGGGCTCAGACGTGGGGCTTTATGACCCTTCAAAATGAGATTTGTCAGACCCTCACTTCGCATGCAGGGTTACCCAGAATGCCTTGTGAATCACCGGCAAGCTGGGAAACAGACCCATTCAAGGACAGGTAGACTCCGCCCACCTAGGTGATGACGACAGTATTCTATAGTCCCTAAATTACAATGTGAAACCAAAACCACCAGAACAGATGAAAATAGGGAACAAAGACGTGAAGCTTCAGACTCGATGTCGTCTTTCTCTTTCTGTTGTGGAGCGAGTGTTTCCTCTGCTGCAGACTGAGGACGAGGTGGAGGACGAGGTGGAAGACGAGGTGGAGGACGAGGTGGAGGACGAGGTGGAGGACGAGGTGGAGGACGAGGTGGAGGACGAGGTGGAGGACGAGGTGGAGGACGAGGTGGAGGACGAGGTGGAGGACGAGGTGGAGGACTCACCCAGCAGGACGAACACAGACGGACTCTTCATCTTGACTCCACGACAACAAAGAAGAGGAAACACAGTAAAAGAAGAAGACAACAGGAAGTGGCTGCAGCTCCGACCCGTGAGATATGATATCACGTTTGATCGTGTTTCCACAGACCACAGAGGGGAGGAGCTGCCCGCCCACTTCCTCTCTCACATCACACTGACCAATCACTGAGGGACGAGGCTGTGATGTCACAATCACATGATCTCCTCTTTCCTGCAACACCTGAGAAATTAGGGGGGTTAGGGTTACCCGCCGAAACCTAACCCCTGACCCTGAGAGTCTAAAGGTGTGTGTGTCTTTGTTTGTGTGTGTGTTTGTCTTTGTTTGTGTCTTTGTTTCTGTGTGTGTGTCTCTGAACATTTAACTTGTTTCTTCTCCTGAAGACTGAGACGCTGCTGCAGTCTGATTGGTCCAGGTCGGAGGGACATGTGGAGGACGGACACTGATCCAGATGTTTGAGCCCTGAGTTCAGACTGACAGGCTGAGGTGAAGATAATGTGTTGACATCAGAGTCCAAACTGTGAGAAGTGACAAGAACACACACACACACACACACAAACACCTCACACACACAGCCTGCAGTATGTGGGTCTATGCTTATTAAGTTACAACTTCAAACAAGATCATGTTACTGTGTGTGTGTCTGTGTGTGTGTGTGTGTGTGTGTCTGTGTGTGTGTGTATGTGTGTGTGTGTGTGTGTGTGAGGTCACCATCAGGTCGAGATGGGGGAAATGAGGTGTCAGCCTGTCAGCCTATCAGCTGATAGATCACCTGTTGATTGACAGATGATCATTACCCTGGTGAACGGCTTTTGAGTGTGTTTAATGTGTGTGTGTTTGTGTGTGTGGATGTTAGTCTGTGTGTGTGTTTGTGTGGATAAGTGTTTGTGTGGATAATGAATTAATAGGATCATTATTATTCTAGTTGATAACAGAATATTTCTCTAAAACGTTTGTTGATGTGTCACCAGGACCAACGTTCCAGGAGGTGTGTTCTGTGTTCAGAGGAACCAGAGACCTCACAGGTTCTCACCAAGGTTCTCACCAAGGTTCTCAGGGGCCTCCAGGTGCAGGAAGCTTTGAAGGGTCTTGAAGATGTTCTGTGACAGTTCAGAGGTTCCAGAGAGTCTGGAGTGGCTTCATTTCATTTTGTGGCACATTTTTCAGAGGATCTGAGAGTTCCAGGGGTTCCTTAGTGGAACCAAAATTAACTGATACATTCCAGGAGCTTTAGTGATTCTTGAGTAAGTTTTAATATTTGTTCTAGGATTCGTGGGTGATGGACGTCCTTTGTCAGCATCTGAAGGAGGTTTGAAGTTCTTCAGGTGCAGAGGTTGTTCAGGAGGAACCAGGAGGAACCAGGCGTCACAGATGTTCTCCGACACTTCAGGACCCTTCGAGGGTTATTGGGGAGTTTTCTTCTTTAGTGGGTCCCTGTGGTTCTCAGGGTGGTTCCTGCGGTTCTTGAATAGTTTCCAGGACGCTTCGGTATGCTGGAGGTCAGGAGGTTTGTCAAACACTGGAAAATCTGAAACTGGAAAAATGACATGACCATTCAACACACACACACACACACACACACACACACACATTAAACACACATGTATATGTACTTCAGAGCTGTCAGTATTGATCTCCTTGGAGAGAGAGAGAGACAGAACAGGAGGGCCGCCAAAATCTTCGTGGGTAACACACACACACACACACACACACACACACACACACACACACTAGCTCAGATGAAACACAAACCTTCTGGTTTTTTCATTTCACTGCTTCTCTCCCAACAATGTGCTCATTAAAGTGAAATAACATGTCGACATGTTCCTTCCTATACATCACACACACACACACACATACACACAGACACACACAAACACACGCACACACACACACTCACTCAAACTCCTTCATAAACTCACTGCGTCTGGAAGTCATTTCTTCAATGAGCTCTGGGAGCCGAGTGGCGGTGGTTTCTCTGTGGAGGAGGTTTCAGGAGCTGAGTGAGGAGGTTCAGAGGGTCGGGGGGGAACTCGTACTGAAACCAGACGTCCTCGAAGCGGCTTCTCGGTAATAACACAAAAACATGAAACACACAACCAGCACGTACTCGTTGTTCACGTGAATCTCTGATGCTGTGACCTCGCCATGTGACCTCGCCATGTGACCTCCACGCCGCCTCGTCCTGACTCCGTGGCGGCGGACTCATCCTCTGCTGTGGTGAAGCAGCCAATCACCTGTGTTTAAGAGCCGCGCTGTGATTGGCTGCTGTGGTTCAACAGAATTTATTTGTTCAGACTCTGGTTACGCCGCTTGTCAATCACACAACACACACACATTTGGCTACCGCTGACCTCTGACCTCGATGTGTGTTTGTTGTTCCTGTGGAGAAACGCCTGCTGCTCTGAAACCACATGACCTGTCCTGCTTCACAGTCCCTGAGCCAATCAGGATCCAGATAACGCTCCAAGCATGGCCCTGTATAAATCAGCCTCACTTTAAGAGAATGGCGGGACATGGCTCCCTGTGAAACTCTGAACCTCAAGATCCTGCTCCTCACACAGAAAGATCTGAACCACCCTTCATAAATCAAGGAGCTCATAACACTGCCCTGTCCCAGTGGATCACTGCTCTCCCACACACAGGTTCTCTGTGGGAACTGTTGGTTTCTCGATTAAACATTTGAAGGTCTTGACCTGCGATGTAAAGAGCCTTGAGATAACGTGGTATGATTTGGTGCGATACAATTAGAATGGAATTCAATTATACTGTATGTTCATCCATCTGTGAAATATAAATAATTAATGTGCAATCCGTTCACTGGAAATATCCTCACACTGCATACATTCATATGTTTCTATTTATTTATATATATTCCTAACACCTAAGTTATTAACGTTCCTTCAGACTTGCTGATGTCTTTGACTCCTGCTGCTGTATCGTGGGATTTATCTTATCTCCACCTGACTGAGACACTGAGCTTCAGAACCCATTCCACCAAACCAGCTGAGACTGAACCAAACCAGTTCAGTCTCAGCTGCTGGACACAGGAGACGGACACAGAGTCCTCGTCTCCAGCTGGGGACTCTTGTTCCTGTGGGAAGAACAAACCACTGACTGACATCACAACTTGGCTCTGGAACGTTTGTCTGTCTTTACAAAATGAAGAAAGCGATTTTCTCCGAATCTGGGTTTATTATAAAAACATGATCGTGATCAAATATCAGGTACAAAAAGTGCCACAATAGAAACCTGGGACATGAGGGACGTGATGAGACCACTCGTCCCATCGAGCATCTGTCTGATGGACAGACACGCCCCCTAACAAAACCAGGTGATGTGAGAAACATATCCTACATCTGCTGGAAAAGGTCGACCAATCACAGCAGTGAGGAGCATCTGACCAATCAGAGCAGACTGGGCTTTACCAGGAGGGGGGGTTCTTAAAGACACAGGAGCTAAAACCAAGTGTTTGAGACAGAGGCTGAAAAGAGGAGCTGCAGCAATGGACAGTCTGAGGACAGTGATTCTGAACGTTAGAGTATGAAAACATATTACAGTCATAACATCAGTCGTTACATCAGCATGAAGATGAACAGAAAGTGTTTCTTTAAGGTTTTAAAATAGTTTCAGATCCCAGTGGAGAAAACCAGCTCAATAATCAAAATCTGATCATTTGAAATCCATCATAAACGGATAGTCGACCATTTGTAGCTGCTGGTTCCTGTGACTTTAAACCTCAGAGTGGTCCAGGGAAGTTCAGATCCTGAAAAGTCACTGTACATTTGATAAATCTTTAAAAATGTCCTGTAACAGATTTGAACGATTCCCATGAAAACTTGAGTAATGCTCTCAAAGATTTCCTCAAAATGTTCCCCAGAATATTCTTATCATGATTATGAAGAGTCTTTATTCAGATTGGTCGATGTTTCACAAAATAAATCCTCTAAGGACGTCCCGAGGTTCCTCAGGTAAATATTCCCACAGTCCGTTTGGAAATGATTCATCCACAGCGTTTCCACAGCTTTAAAATGTTCTGATCAAATCCCAGAATATTCCTAAAAATAAGTGAAACTGGTCCACGATCCGGTTCACTGAAATCCCTTCAGATAAAACTGAATCCGTTCTGCTCAAGTTGCACCAAAGGAAAATCCTGATAGTCTGTGGAAATCCACTGTTTGATAGACAGGGCTCAGAACCAATCCCAGCTGGGCTTGAATGCAGTGGGCGGGGCTTTGACATGTCAGCAGGGTTGTAGTGGGCAGCACCAGGAAGAGCTGAAATAATCTGCGACCAATCAGAGGCGTCCCCTGAACTGGATTTGATGTCCTCTACTGGATGCTGATTTGACAGTGGCTGTTAAAACAACCAATCAGGTCAAGGGAAGAGGAGCCTTAGGTTTCCTGAGGAGGGGAGTGGCTGTAGTGGTTTGACAAGGCGGGGCTAAATAAGTCCTTAGCGCTGACCAACCGTTGTTCATAGTAATGTAGGTGAAGTCCGTGTAGGGGCAGTAACTCCATGTTCATCACTAGTGGTCTCTGTGCTCCTTCATGTCACAGCAACTCTCATTGGTCCAGACGCAGGAGGTCTGCTGCATCTTGGGCGTAGTGGTGTAGGACAGCTCTGTGATTGGTCAGTAGAGCAGGGTGGGGGGGGGTTTGTGTATCCTGAGCGTCTGAATGGACGAGAGGATCTTCTTCTGGTGACCGGCCAGGGTCACGCCCACTCTGAGCAGGTCTCTATGGAAACAGGTGGAGAGGAAGGTCAAAGGTCAGAATCAAACTCACCAGGAACAAGAGTGTTGACTGTGTCAGTGGGCCCTGAGTGGTGACTGGCAGGCAGCCTGTGTGTGTCAGTGGGCCCTGAGTGGTGACTGGCAGGCAGCCTGGTCTGTGTCAGTGGCCCTGAGTGGTGACTGGCAGGCAGCCTGTCTGTGTCAGTGGGCCCTGAGTGGTGACTGGCAGGCAGCCTATCTGTGTCAGTGGGCCCTGAGTGGTGACTGGCAGGCAGCCTGTCTGTGTCAGTGGGCCCTAAGTGTTGACTGTGTCAGTGGGCCCTGAGTGTTGACTGATAGGCAGCCTGTGTTGTGTCAGTGGGCCCTGTGGTGACTGGCAGGCAGCTGGTCTGTGTCAGTGGGCCCTGAGTGTTGACTGTGTCAGTGGGCCCTGAGTGTTGACCGGCAGGCAGCCTGTGTTGTGTCAGTGGGCCCTGAGTGTTGACTGATAGGCAGCCTGTGTTGTGTCAGTGGGCCCTGTGGTGACTGGCAGGCAGCTGGTCTGTGTCAGTGGGCCCTGAGTGTTGACCGGCAGGCAGCCTGTGTTGTGTCAGTGGGCCCTGAGTGGTGACTGGCAGGCAGCCTGAGTGTCAGTGGGCCCTAAGTGTTGACTGTGTCAGTGGGCCCTGGGTGTTGACCGGCAGGCAGCCTGTGTTGTGTCAGTGGGCCCTGAGTGGTGACTGGCAGGCACCCTGTCTGTGTCAGTGGGCCCTGAGTGTTGACCGGCAGGCACCCTGTCTGTGTCAGTGGGCCCTGAGTGGTGACTGGCAGGCAGCCTGTCTGTGTCAGTGGGCCCTGAGTTGTGACTGGCAGGCAGCCTGTCTGTGTCAGTGGGCCCTGAGTGGTGACTGGCAGGCAGCGTGGGATGTGTCAGTGGGCCCTGAGTGGTGACTGGCAGGCACCCTGTCTGTGTCAGTGGGCCCTGAGTGGTGACTGGCAGGCAGCCTGTCTGTGTCAGTGGGCCCTGAGTGGTGACTGGCAGGCACCCTGTCTGTGTCAGTGGGCCCTGAGTTGTGACTGGCAGGCAGCCTGTCTGTGTCAGTGAGTGGTGATCATACTCAGTGTTGAGTTGCGAGACGATCTCCAGGCTGATGAGTCCGGCCTGAACGAAGCTCTGCTCATATCGCTCCATCTTTATCGCTCGAAGCCACTCAGACACCGAACCACAGGCAGAGAGACGAGGGGGGACGCGCTGGTCCAAAAGAGGCTGGGACGAGCTGAGAGACAGACAGACGGGAAATTGCTTCAGGAATGTGATCATATGACCCTCTCTGCACCTGCTCATGTAAACAACCATGTCTGTGTAAACAGCTGTCAATCACACAGCTGGCTGCCCCGCAAGACCCTCCCACTGCCTCTCTCTCCATGGCAGACTCTGACCTTTGACCCCAGAAGCCCCCAGCTGGTGCATGAATGAAATTCCACAGCTGCCAATCACAGCGTCCACTCTCTGCTTAGCAAGGTGCCTCACCTCGTGCCCTCCTGGTGCGTCAACTTCAGGGAGGCGGGGTTACGGATCAGCCTATCGAGCGCTGCCACCACATCACAAAACCTCGGCCTGTTGGCTCGTTCCTTCTGCCAGCAGTCCAGCATTAGTGCGTGCAGGGAGGCGGGGCACTCCGGCGGCGGGGGCAAGCGGTAGTCCTGCTCGATGGCGTTGATCACCTGAAGAAGAGAGGGACAGACAGGTGAGTGAGGCAGGTGAGAGACAGACAGCTGTCGGTCCATCAGATTAATATATTTTTCTTACGTCCTGGTTGCTCATGTCCCAGTATGGTCGTTCTCCGTATGACATCACTTCCCACATGACGATGCCGTAACTCCACGCATCACTGGCAGACGTGAACTTCCTGTATTCAGTCAGTGGATTAAATAATCAACATCTAACGTCTTTAACATGACAGAACTGGATATTAATGCGATTCTATGACAGAAGCTCAATGAGCTGGTGAAGTCACCTGTAGGCGATGGCTTCAGGAGCTGTCCAGCGAATCGGAATCTTCCCTCCCTGAGAAACAACACAGACTCGGTTACTTCCTCAAAAGACGCTGGAAACAGTTATTTCATTAAACGACTTTGATCTGGATCATAGTTAGAACACAACGCTGAAAATGTTCTGTCAACGGTTTAAACCAATTTATTTGCATAGTGCTCCTGTGCCCACGTCATAGTAGCATTCCATTAATGCTTATGCAAGCTGCTGATTGGTCAGTTGAGAATTTACGGTTCCTCAAGGAAAGAGAATAAAGTGAAACGTAATCTAAAGGAGGAGCTGGAGGATCCACCTGTCAATCAGGCTCCTTGAGCAGCTGCTCAGTGACGTTAATAACTTTATTCAACGCCAAAACAAAAACTGGTGAGAACAAAAAGTCATGTGCGTCATGTCATGGGGTGTGTGGCGTCACAACTGTTTACAAAGTGTTTTCACTACAATGAATAAGTATTAAATCTATTCTAATGGAACAATGTTCATTATTTAAACCTATAACACAATTATATCCCTATAAAGGTTAACGCTGTGTGCCACATCATCCCTCCATCCGTTCTAGAATCTTTACAGCTCTACACAACCAGAAAGTCATGAAGGTGGAAGAGCCAATCACAGCAGAGCACCATAACCAGAGGCACTGTTCCTTTAAATCTCATCAGCATCACCCTTCAAAATAAATCACTAACCAAAACATTTTACAACCAGTTTCTGATTTATCTTTAGATTAAGATTAAGATGCATCTACTTCCTGTATAAACGTGAAAGAACTTTAAAAATAGTTTCATTGTTTTATTTCATGCAGAAGTTTCAGACTCACCAGAGAGCTGGTGTACGTCGGGTCGGACGAGTTCTCCGTCAGGAACCTGCTGAGACCAAAATCTGACACCTGGAGGAAAAGAGTTACAGACAGACAGGTGAGCAGACAGACAGGTAGACAGGTAGACAGACAGACAGACAGGTAGACAGACAGACAGACAGGTGAGCAGACAGACAGGTGAGCAGACAGGTGAGCAGACCGACAGGTGAGCAGACAGACAGGTGAGCAGAAAGAGGCAGACAGACAGGTGAGCAGACAGACAGGTGGGCAGACAGACAGACAGACAGGTGAGCAGACAGACAGACAGACAGGTGAGCAGACAGACAGGTGGGCAGACAGACAGACAGGTGAGCAGACAGACAAACAGACAGACAGACAGGTGAGCAGACAGAGGCAGACAGACAGGTGAGCAGAAAGACAGACAGGTGAGCAGACAGACAGGTGAGCAGACAGACAGACAGACAGGTGAGCAGACAGACAGGTGAGCAGACAGACAGACAGACAGACAGACAGGTGAGCAGACAGACAGACAGGTGAGCAGACAGACATGTGAGCAGACAGACAGACAGGTGGGCAGACAGACAGGTGAGCAGACAGACAGGTGAGCAGACAGACAGGTGTCTCACCTTGCAGACCAGGTTGGAGTTGACCAGGATGTTGCGAGCAGCCAGGTCTCTGTGGACGAAGCTCATGTCCGACAGGTATTTCATCCCAGCTGCGATCCCACGCAGCATTCCCACCAGCTGGATGGTGGTGAACTGTCCATCATTCATCTGCAGAGAGAGAGACAGGTAGGCAGACAGACAGGTGAGCATGTGGTTGAACACACGGCAGAGGGACGCCCCGAGCTGTGACTGTCTCACCCTCAGGAAGCTGTCGAGCGCTCCGTTCTCCATGAACTCAGTGAGGATCATGACGGGACAGGAAGTGGTGATGACGCCCTCCAGGTGGATGATGTTGGGGTGCTGGAACTGACCCATGATGGACGCCTCTGACAGGAAGTCCCGCCTCTGCTTCTCAGTGTAGCCGCCCTTCAGCGTCTTGATCGCCACGTAGTTCTCCTTCCGGCCTGGGATCCTCAGGCGGCCGCGACACACCTCGCCAAACTCACCTGGACAGGTACAGCGGGGGGGTTATGATCCTCCACAACAGGTGACGACACACTTCAAGTTTCAGTAGCGTCTGTCTGGTTTCATGACGGGGATGAAACTCAACACTTTACAATCGACACAATTCACCTCAAAGGTAAATCTGATGTTTGATACGAGGTTGAATCTCCTCAGATCAAAGTTCTGCTCATGACAGAGGAGAGAACATAAGAACTGAGGAGGGAACCCTGAGGGACTCCACAGGTCAGCAGCCAATCACAGCGCACCTGAGCCGCAGAGTCAAACAAGTGAAGAGGTGAAATGTTCCTTTAAGGCTCGTTAGCACATACCAACACGTCTACACCTGTGTGTGTGTGTGTGTGTGTGTGTGTGTGTGTGTGTGTGTGTGTGTGCGTGTGTATATGTGTGTGTGTGTTCCCCAGCCGGTAGCGAAAACTTAACACCCTTGTTTCCACAGCAACTGCTATCCAGTTACATTTCACCAGAGCGGACTTCTGTTACACACACACACACACACACACACACACACACACACACCCACACACACACATGTTTACTTTAATAAAGCAGGACTCATCTCGGAGAACAAATGTGATGTTTTTCCAGCGTGACCTCCTGATGAGGGTCAAAGGTCACAGACTCTGGCAGACACTTCAAAATAAAAGTCCGTGCAGACAGAAGTGTTACCTGCTCCGATCACTTCCTCTATCTTCACGAAGGACGCTTCGATCTCTTTGGCAAACTCCCTCACGGCCTCGTTGGGATCTTCATAGGTAAACGGGTCAATGTACACCTTCATCGCTGCAACAGTGATGACATCATCATCATCATCATCATCATCATCATCATCATCATCATCACATGGATTGATCCACATAACTAAAGTGAAGAGCTACTCACTCTGTCCCATCTGATAGTGTCCGATCTTATCACTCATCTGTCGGTCTGTCTTTCTCCTGCTGACAGACAGGTAGAGAGAGAATGAGAGACAGACATGTTTTCAGTTTTTCATCAGCTGCAGGAGAAGACACACACACACACACACACACACACACACACACACACACACACACACACACACATTCTCTTTTCTCTCCGTCACTCCCTCAGGAATGTTATTATCTCTCTCTATCGCTCCATCTCTCTCAGAGTGTCGTGTTTCTACGTCTTAATATAGTCAACGTGTTCCACCCTGCTCTGAGTGTGTGTCTGTGTGTGTCTGTGTGTGAGTGTGTGTCTGTGTCTGAGTGTGTGTGTGTGAACCTGAGGTCAATGTTCCATTGTTGTGCTGAGGGAGGGAGCATCCTGAACATGTACACACACACACACACACACACACAGACACACACAGTCTCTCTCTCTTACCGGTAACAGTACACAGCGACCATCACCACGGCGATGAGGAGCAGTATCGCCATGGAGATCAACACAGCTGTCACCAGCGGGGAGCCGCTCACACCTGCAACCGTCAGATCATCAAATACAATCACCAATCAATAGGTTCCTCTCCAACATCTGGTTTCCTGTCGGAAGATGACTTCAGCATGCTAACCATGCTAGCATGCTAACCATGCTAGCATGCTACAGTCAGTGTAAACCCAGAGTGTTCCAGTTACCTGCACTCGTCCCGTCAGGTTGTGTGTGGAAGCTGCTCGCGGTGCTGAAGGATCCGAACCCGGCCTGAGAGCGAGCCCGGACCTGCACCTCGTACTGCGCCGCCCGCTGCAGCCCGGTCAGCACCACCGAAGAAGACCTGGTGGACACGTACTGCCACTGACCCACCTCCTCGCCATCCTGACATCACATCATAGAGTGTGTGTGAGTTCATTTTCTGTGTGCGTTTTGTTTGTGTGTGTGTGTCTGTGTGTGTGTGCGTACCTTGGGACTGTAGCGGAGCTGGTAGTCCAGGATGTGGTACTGGTTCTGAAGAGCAGGAGCGTTCCACTCTAACGTCAGACCGTTCTCTGAGGACGCCGTCCTCCTCAGACCGGACACTGGAGCAGGAACTGAGCAGCCAATCAGACGACAGCAACGTTAGCAACACATCAGACGTGACCCAGTAATGTTAACATCATTGAGTTGTGTTACATTGTGTTTGTTTGAACGGTTTCCCTGACGTCAGTAACTCTCCTTCACATTCTGGTGGATTGAAAGGTATTCTGGGTAATGTAGTGTTGTTTACCGTCTCTGCTGGTGGTGACGTTGACTCTGTCCGAGGCCGGCTCTGAGTGGCTGAGAGCAGAGACGCCGTTCAGCGATTGGATGGTGAAGGTGTACTTAGTGTATGGGCGGAGTCCCCAGACGACGACGCGGCGCTGAGTCAGGCCGCGCTGCGCCGGGCGGTACAGGACGCTGTCATCACAAGGAGAACAGGAACCGTCCAGTCCCTGAAGAGGAGACAGGAGGGCGGAGTCAGTGGCCTGTCCC
This sequence comes from Platichthys flesus, assembly GCF_949316205.1. Classification (NCBI taxonomy): domain Eukaryota; kingdom Metazoa; phylum Chordata; class Actinopteri; order Pleuronectiformes; family Pleuronectidae; genus Platichthys; species Platichthys flesus. The sequence goes on from NC_084968.1 coordinate 15,417,552, forward strand.
TGATTGGTCGACCTCGTTGGGTCGGTTCCGGTCTGTGTGGCGTACCTTGGGGTCTGAGGCGGATCCACAGCCGGAGCACTGGACCTGGTAGCTCAGGTCTCCTCGTCCTCCTCGCTCCAGCGGCTCGCTCCACTCCAGAGTCACCATGGTGTCGTTGACCTGGCTCACGGTGGAGCGGGGAGCTGAGGGGGGGCCTGGTGGGGAGGTCAGAGGTCACAGACAGTCCCATAACAACAGGTAAATCAGTGAAAAGGTTTCTGTTGTGTTACATTGTTTTACAACAACAACAACAACAACAACAACAACAACAACTGCTGCTTCATTACTTTCATTCATGTGGTTTTAAATCACAACATGTGTATAAATCTGGATATATTTAAATCAGGTCATGAGTTCATCAGCCAATGAAAACATCTGATGCCTGATGATGTCACTGTGATGTCATCAGGCTCTGCGACCGCTCTTACGGCCATATTGAGAGACACTGTTCAGGTGCATTGTGGGAAATGAGGAAGAGTCTACAACACACCCAAAGAAAAGTCTGACTTACGGGTACAAGCGGCGTGCGGCGGGTCGGAGTCGGCTCGGTGGTAACCAGAGTCACACAGGCAGTAGGCGGAGCCTGGGATCCGTGTGTTGCTATTGGCTGGACAGGGGTTACACACACCAGGTCCTGACCCCGCCTTAAACTGACGAGACACACAGGCTGGAGAGAAAATATGAGTTAACATTAAAAACGTTTTTCTTGTCGTTGTAAAATTGACGTGACTACTCTGCAGCAGCGAAGGTTTTAATCAGACACAGGAAGTCGTCCCTTCAAAATAAAACCTTCTAACAGTTCTTCAGCTGACGAGCTCAGAGCGCCACTGACAGAGGGAGGGGAGGTCCTGAGAGACGCACACAGGAGACATGTTAACGTGTCTCTTTGTTTCTGAACAATGATGAGATGGCGTCCGGATGAGGAACATCACAGGGAGCGAGGGAAGAGTGCAGCGGCACAGACAGAGACAGGAAGTGACCTTGGCTTCGACAGGATGTGGAAAGTGCTGCCATGATGTCACCACGCCAGCTCCTGCCAGGCACCCTCACGCTCTCTCTGTCCCGCAGAGCTGAAGCAGCGCAAGTTAACCTCTGACCTTTTCACTCAGCCAGGACATTACCCCCCCCCCCCCCCCCTCCAGGGTTAACATGCAGCAGAAGCATCCAGCCCCCCCCTTAGCAATGCATCCTGGTTGCAGTCAGCTGACCTCTGACCTCATACAGAATAACAGGAAGCTTCAACAACCAAATGTCTGTCGCCTCCTTTTTTATCACAGACCCCACCTCCCCCATGCCCCCCCCCCCCGCCCGCCGCCTGACTGAGGCCCGTCAGAAACATGTGGAGCCACATTCCTGTCAGATTACAGTTTAGAGTGAGCGCTGGACTTCTACTGTTACAACAGTTCTACGCTGCCGAGCTGAGGAACCTCGGCACGCAGAACCTCAGGGTCACGTGATCACAGGCCGCTTTCGACTCGTCCAACAGAAACAACAAAGACTAAATGAGACGGCCTGTGGAGAACTGCGCTCGGGTCAAAGGTCACAAAACTGATCCTGACAAAGTTCATGCAAATAAAACAGTTTTTTTACTGAGACTGAAAATAAAATCATCCAAACAAAGAAAATTCATCTTTTATCCTATCTCTCTGTAATAACACCATGTCGTTCGCCCTTCTTCTGTCAACACTCTTCTCTCTCTCTCTAATCATCTCCAGCCTCCCTCTGTTTACACTGTGTGTGTGTGTGTGTGTGTGTGTGTGTGTGTGTGCGCGTGTGTGAGAGAAAGAAAGAATTTTGAGTGCTGATAATGAAGAAACACAATTCACCTCTCACCCTGGAAGGGCTTTTACTTTGTAAATAAACCTGCAGATGAACCTGTTTGAATACTGTCCTTTTAGTTCCATCTGGTCAAAGTTCTGTAAAGTTCTGTAAAGTTCTGTAAAGTTCTGTAAAGTTCTGTAAAGTTCTGTAAAGTTCTGTAAAGTTCTGTAAAGTTCTGTAAAGTTCCGCAGGTCAACACGTTGTCTCACAGTCGTTACATCTGTGTTTATCATGTGACGGAGCTTTTAATTTGAAGTCTGAACGAACTAAATCAATGTTTTTTTATTCATAAACCTCACTCTCTCACCTCGACAGCGCACGTCGGTCTCGCCCGCCTCGTATCCGGGGCGACAGGCGCAGCTGGATGTGGGCTGCCCCACCCACTGCCCGTCCTCGCCACAAAGCATGCTGGGAGGTCGTGACAGTTCTCCTGGCGGCGTCACTGCGTTTTCCACACACACACCCTGAGCCTGCAGCGCACACACACACACACACATTTGAAAAAAAAAGTTTGTCAATGACACAAAATCTCATCAGCACCCTTAATGAAGAAGCTTCTATTTTGTTAACAGCCTCTGTGTAGAGTTATTGTTTTTATTAGTAAAGAATCAGGAAGCTTATTTTTGGACAAAGAAATTTAAAGTGAAATGACTTTAAATTTCAAAATAAACTGTTTCCTGGGTAGTTACCTGCTCCACCAGAGAGTGGGGGATGGTTTCAGGGAAGGAAGCGAAGGCCCGGCGGAGGGGGGGGCACTTCCTGTAGAAGACGCGCACGGACAGCAGCGCCATGCAGGTACCCTGGCTGTGGAAGGCCAGGTAGAGCCCCGCCCCCTGCAGTGGCCCCAGCCGCAACAACTTGACGTTGGAGCGCCGTTCTCCACCGTGACGCAGCAGGTGGTCGGCCGCCACCGTGGACACTTTGGTGTAAGGGTTCTCCATCCAGGACGGGTGAGTGGGCGTGGCCTCGTCGCTGTCGGACTGGTAGTAATAAAGGTTGAAGGTTTCTTTACAGTGACGCTGGTTCAGAGCGGAACACTCCATCATGGTGAACCTGCAGGAACACGATCAGTTTCATCTCCACAGAAAACATAACTACACACAAACCACAAGCGGACCGAAAACCAAAACTACCAACCGAATCTCCACGTAGAGGGTGGTCGCCTCCCTCCGGGGGATCCAGCGAGTCCTGAGCCAATAGGAGGACGGACTGTCCGGCGTGCAGATCTGATATATCCGCACCATGTTGGACTCATCATCCAATCCACTCATTTCCTCCCACTGCACATGGACAGAGAGCGCTATGGATTAGCATCCTTCATTGTGATGAATGGTAGAGATGAACTGAATGCTAGCAGCCTTCATTGAGCTTAAAGGTAAACGTTAGTTGAAAGCTAGCTTGTGAGTGGGCGTGTACCTCAGGGTCGTCGGGAGGATGATTCATCCAGCGGAGATCGGATGTCTCTGCCTTAGTGTTCATCAACACCTCTGAGAGACAGACAGGTCGAGTCAGACAGACAGGTGCAAACATGATGTCAACAACATGCACATCGCACACACTCATGTGTAACTCACACACACAAATGGATTCTAATTGTCTTTGTTGGTTTACAAAAACAAGAAGTGAATTAGTGAGAGGAGGAAAGTGTGTGTGTGTTCGGTGTGTGTGTGTGTGTGTGTGTGTGTGTGTCAGACAGACAGGTGAGTGTGTCTTTCACACCTCTACAAATTATTAATCTGGTTCAAGAGAGTGGATGAAGTGTAACCGACATGAATCTCAGGTTTCCTGCAGCACCTGAACACCTCACTGATCTCAGCGCCATGCCACAGGCTGTGATGTCATGGTGATGTCATGTGATCACCTTGATGTCGTGAGAGAGGCGTCGATTGACTTCCTGGTCAACGACTCCGAACCACAACAATGGGTTTCTATTGGTCCCATCACTGCAACCGTGATGAGGCCGTGATCGACTCACGAAGGTCAGCGCTCTGATTCTATTGGTCGACGGTCACGTGACGCTGACGTCGCAGGTCAGGTGGCGACCTGACGACCCCGTGACCCAGCATCCTGAGCAACAGGTCCCCACTTCAACCGCTACACAAACAGTGACAGTGTCTGGTCAAACTCACAGGATGACACACACACACACACACGCTCACACTCCAGCAACACACACACAGACACACTCCAGCAACACACACACTCACAGACACTGTGAGAACACACACAGAGACACTCCGAGAACACACACACACAGACACACTTAGAGCGAGTGTCTTGTGTAAACATCCCACCAGCGTTGTCATGGTGATTTCCGTGTCCTCGCCATGCACTCTTATCATCAGATTTAATGTTTACAGTGTGTGTGTGTGTCTCGTCAGTGAATGCCACACACACACACACTTAATGTTTGTTTGTGTTGAGTCTCGTTCAAGTTGATGTTAATTTGTTTCCTTCACTTCTTAAGCTCTATGGTTTTATGAATATCTTTATTATAGAAAAACAAATGTAAAGTTTAACTGAACTAACTTTATCTAAACTTAAGATAAAATTAAACTCAACCACGTCCAACTTCCTGTTTTTGATTTAGTTGGAAAAGAAACTGATTTCTTTAATCACTCAGCTGTGAACTCTTGGTTGACTGATGTTCTTCAGTGTTCCACCTCTGGAGAACTGAGGTTCTAACGAGGAACCAGAAGGAGTTCTCTTCTCTGCATCTAAAACTAACTGAGAACACTTCATAAAACTCCATCTGGTCGATTATTGGTTCAAACAAAACATGAAGCTGCAGCTGCTTGATGATCGATGACTGTTAACTGCAGTAAAAGTTCAAAGTTAAAGTGTAGTAAAAGTTCACTGTAGTAAAGTATAGTTAGCAGTAGTTAAAGTGTAGTTAACAGTAGTTAAAGTGTAGCAAAGTGTAGTTAACTGAAATAAAGTGAAGTAAAATGTAGTTAGTAGTAGTTAGATGTAGTAAAGTGTAGTAAAGTGTAGTAAAGTGTAGTTAACAGTAGTTAAAGTGTAGTAAAGTGTATTTAACAGTAGTTAAAGTGTAGTAAAGTGTAGTCAGCAGTAGTAAAGTGTAGTTAAAGTGTAGTAAAGTGTAGTAAAGTGTAGTAAAGTGTAGTTAACAGTAGTTAAAGTGCAGTAAAGTGTAGTTAACAGTAGTTAAGTGTAGTAAAGTGTAGTTAACAGTAGTTAAGTGTAGTAAAGTGTAGTTAACAGTAGTTAAAGTGTAGTAAAGTGTATTTAACAGTAGTTAAAGTGTAGTAAAGTGTAGTCAGCAGTAGTAAAGTGTAGTTAAAGTGTAGTAAAGTGTAGTAAAGTGTAGTAAAGTGTAGTTAACAGTAGTTAAAGTGCAGTAAAGTGTAGTTAACAGTAGTTAAAGTGTAGTAAAGTGTAGTTAACAGTAGTAAAGTGACCCACTGTAACCTGCTGATGTTATCTATTGATTGATTACATGTCAGATCGTTGATTACTGGAGGAAGCAGATGAGCAGTAATCTGATGTGATTTCATCAGCACAGGTATCACAGTGATTGACAGAGGGTTATTGATGAGTACGGCGGCTGACGGGAGACAAACTGACCTTCTTCTGCTCCGCAGCAGCTCAGCAGCAGCAGCGGGAGGAGGAGCAGCTGCAGCCCGCAAGAGGAGGCCTGTCCCCGGGCCACGGGACCCTCCATCCGGCCCTGTCCCACCAGACCCGGACCCGAGCACACGGTCCTCGCGTCGGTCACGGATCACCGATCGTCAGCTGGGCTCGCTCTCGATCGGCCGCGCGCGCCTCATTGGAGCCCAGCAAGTTCGAAGGAACTTTTTCCCGACTGGTCCGCGGAGGGAAACGGACTGCGAGCAGGAGAGCTGCGGTCCGGCAGCGGGACGGAGCGGGGCGCGGCGGCCTGCTGGCCTGGAGAGGGGCTCCAGGAGGCGGCCTGCAGAGCGGAGAGGAGTCGGTGGGGGACCGGAGGACGGAGCGGGTGGTAGTGAGAGGCGCTCAGAGTGTCCCGGTGTGTCCCAGTGTGTCTCCCGTTAGTTTCTCAATCTGTCTCAAATTGTCTCAATCTGTCTCTCTCTCTCTCTCTCTCTCTCTCTCTCTCTCTCTCTCTCTCTCTCTCTCTCTTTCTCTTTCTCTTTCTCCCTCTCCCTCTCTCTCTGTCTCTGTCTCTCTCTCTCTCTTTCTCTCTGTCTCTGTGTGTCTCTCTCTTTCTCCCTCTCTCTCTCTCCCTCTCTCTCTCTCTCTTTCTCTTTCTCTTTCTCTTTCTCCCTCTCTCTCTCTCTCTTTCTCTCTGTCTCTGTGTGTCTCTCTCTCTCTCCCTCTCTCTCTCTGTTTTCAGGACAATAAGTTTGGACAAAAGCTGTGGACACAAGTTGTGAGGCTCCACCCCCAGATGTAAAGACCACACCCCCACTGCCCAAAGCTGAAGGATATATGGGCGGGTCTTGTCGGTGTTATGTTTATCTTTTAAAAACACTTTATATCGTCTTATTATATTTTAAAATTGTAAATGTGTTACGCTGTGTGTTTGTGTTACTGATTGTAGTGTAGTGTAAGAACGCGTAATGTGTGTTGTGTAGTGTAGTGTGGTGTGTTTCTCTATGTGTGTTGTGTAGTGTAGTGTGTTCTTGTGTGATTCACTGCGTGTGCTGTGTAGTGTGGTGTGTTTCTCTATGTGTGTTGTGTAGTGTAGTGTGTTGTGTGTTTCACTGTGTGTGCTGTGTAGTGTGGTGTGTTTCTCTATGTGTGTTGTGTAGTGTAGTGTGTTTTTGTGTGTTTCACTGTGTGTGCTGTGTAGTGTGGTGTGTTTCTCTATGAGTGTTTTGTAGTGTAGTGTGTTGTTGTGTGTTTCACTGTGTGTGCTGTGTAGTGTGGTGTGGTGTGTTTCACTGTGTGTGTGTTAAATTTCACACCTGAAGTTTCATTCACACGGTCACTGGGCGAGAGACATTATGTCAGAACAGAGAGAGAGAGAGACAATGATGCACATCAGATGAAAGGTGTCACCCCCCCTCCCCCCCAAAACCACCTAGAGAATAAAAGACCAGGGTTAGGTATCACCCCCCCCCCCTCTCTCTCTCTCTCACCCCTCCTCCCTGTCTTCTGTTCTTGTTAGGAGAGAGGGAGAGAGACTGAAGGAGAGGGAGAGAGAGAGTGAAGGAGAGAGAGGGAGAGAGGAAGAGAGAGAGTACGAGAGACTGAAGGAGAAGGAAAGAGAGAGGAAGATAGAGAGAGGGAGGGAGAGAGAGTGAAGGAGAGGAAGAGAGACAAGGAGAAAGGGAGAGAGAGTGAGGAAGAGGAAGAGAGCGACAAGGAGAGGTGAAGGAGAGAGGGAGGAAGAGAGAGAGTGAAGGAGAGAGGAAGAGAGAGGGAGGGAGAGAGAGTGAAGGAGAGGAAAGAGACAAGGAGAGAGGGAGAGAGAGAGTGAAGAAGAGGAAGAGAGAGACAAGGAGAGGTGAAGGAGAGAGGAAGAGTTAGAGAGGGAGAGAGACTGAAGGAGAGAGGGAGAGAGATAGAGGCAGAGAGACTGAAGGAGAGGGAAAGAGAGAGTGAAGGAGAGAGGAAGAGGGAGACAGAGTGAAGGATGAATAAATGAGAGGTCAGTAAAAGTGAAGCAACAGAGGTGGATTGTGGGAAACTGTCACCTGTCTGTCAAATCGTGATGAAGAGAGGATGAGAGGAGTTTGACAGACAGGTGATAACTCCGCCCCCAACCCAAGGGCATTAAAGTAACATGCAGACAGACAGGCAGTGCAGACAGACAGGTGTGGCAGCTCTGAAACATAATGGTAAAGTCCTCGTCTGCCTCACTGGCTGTTTCTTTGATTTTATATTTCTTATATATTATATCTTAAGTTGTACTCTGTTCCATACTTCTGCTGCAGCATCAGTCTTTACTTTGATGCACAGCTTTGTGCAGCTTGTTATTCATTTTGTGTGTATTTATATTTGTCTTCAATACTCATCACATTCTCCTGTGGAGCTGTAGAAGTTCGTTCCTCACTGGACTCGACACATTAGCCTCTGATCGACTGTTTGATAAAGATCCTTTGATGTATTTGTCCAATAACTGACACAGTCACGCCTTCCCTTGCTGGACACTGGGAACCAGTGTTTGACTCATATCAATAACTAATATTCATGACTTTTCATAACCAAAAGGAAAAGTGTGTCAGACAGAAACCTTCAAAATAAAATGTTTTTTCGTGAAGTGAGACTGATGAAGTCCAGGTTCTCCAGGCAGACATTGGTTGAAGTCTGTTTTCACATTTGTTTAATTAACAGTGATGAAATCAATGATCAACAATCAGTGACGACCCACAAAGACAGATTCCAAAAAAAACTTTATTAACACAACAAGGAGGACAAGTTAACACAGCATTGTCACAAGATGTGTGTGTGTGTTCAGTGTGTAGAGAATCGTGGCAGCTGATTTCCCAGGATGACACGTCTCTCCACGCCCTCCGCTGAGATGCTCGCCAGTCTGACCACACCCCCGCTGGATCCGTCTCTCTCCATCGCCAGAGACAGAGCTGTGAGACAGACACACAGTGAGACGCAGCAACCCCTGTGTGAATATTACAGTGTGTGTGTGTGTCTGTGGGGGGGGGGGGGGGGGCGCAGTGGACCCCGGCTCCCAGCATGCCTTGCAGCATGTACCTGTAGCAGCTAGCTCCATACACTGGTCTTTGCTCATTCCAGGTTTGTAGTTTGAGTCCATGAAGCCGTAGATATAGGTGCTGCCGCTGCCGCCCACAGACAACGGCTGCCTCACCAACATCCCACCAATGGGGACACAGTATACCTGAGAGACAGACAGGTTACACACAGACAGGTACATTACTATATAACCGTTATTTACTCCACTCTGCAGGAATATCAGCACCATCTAGTGGCCACACAGAGAGGAGCAGGGAGAAAACTGTGTGTGCTCTTGTGCAGCCATGTTTGTGGGGACCAGTTTGAGCAACAACCTATGACATGAGGACCGGTCCCCCCCCCCCCCCCCCTTAATGGACTGTTCGGGAGTAAGGGATAGAACCAGGTTTAGGTATGGGGATAGGGGTTGGGATGGTTAGGGTAAGGGGCTCAGGAATTCATTATGCCCATGAGGGTCCAAACATGTGTCTGCTCAGACTCGTTCACAACAAACCCTCTGGACATCTCCCTCAGTGTCTTCTACGTGTGTTGCTCATCTTTTATCCTCAGATACTTGTTTTCATTTTCAGCTCTCCATCTTTATCGTGTTAGAAACATGTGTGTGTGTGTGTGTGTGTGTGTGTGTGTGTTTGGGTTTGTGTGCGTCCTACCTGCCCCCCCTTCCTGCGGTCCCACCCAGCCACCAGGATCCCAGCAGACAGCTCTTCTCGGTAGCGGTAGCAACTCGCTCTGAACAGATTGGCGGCCGTCTCCACCAATGGGGGCTCGTCCAGCTCGATGCTGGGGGCGAGACCACATTAAACAACTGACCTGACAGTGAGGCTGTCAATCAAGGGGAGCGGGTCCTACCTGTGGAAGCCCAGCTGGTAGGTGACCATGTCAGCGATGGCCTGAGTGTCAGCAGCTGATCCAGACCTGCAACACAGCAGAGAACACACAGAACATGATGATGGGTTCCTCCCTAAGTTCTACAGGTCCCCGGGAAAGGGTCCTGGATCTGATTCAAGCTGAGGGCTCCGGGTCGGACTGAGGAGATGATGACCTGCAGCAGAAGATCTTGTCGTGGATCGGGGTCAGTTTGTCTGTGACTCGGTTTGCGATGTAGGCTCTGAGGTGGGTGGGGGGGGGGGGGGAGAGAGAGAGAGGTTTAACCGAGGGCTTTCTACTAACACATAATGAGTCGTGGGCATGTGGGTAGTTTTTCTCACCCTGTGGTTGTACGAGAGTCCGCACCAATCACCACTCCTCCATCATACTCCACCGCCATGATGGTGGTCTGAGCGACAGACAGGCACAGACAGGTACAGACAGAAGCAGGTCGAATAAGAACAAACACCCTCAGTCAGTGGAAACTCAGTTACATCTCTTTACACGTCATTAGAAAGTGATCTCTCGGTTCGGCTGTTAGCACTTGAAGCTCATATCGTGAGGATTTAAAATAAGTTTCATTGAGTCCAAACAGAACCCGTGTTAGCATTAGCTGCAGTTAGCTGCTGCAGAAGTGCTGTCTCACTCAGCCTCTGTTAGCTGTTTAAACGCCTGTGAACCGGGACTGAACCTGGTCCGGTTCGGTCTGACCGGGTCCCTCGGCCCTGCACTCACCCCGGTGCTGACTTCCTGGCGGGTCCAGTCCGGAACCAGGTCGCTGTTAGAAGAGAATCTCTGCCCTGACTCCATCATCATCGTCGCTCCTGCCGCCATCTTGTCACTGTCTGCGAGCGCTTATGAGGAGGCGCCGGATTTAAACAGCGATTGGACTTTATATTTATAAAATATTACACGAACATTTCCGGTTTCATTAAACTTCAGAGGTCCTTACCTTATTATTGTGTATGTGAAAAACTCCAGAGTAAATTTATTAAAACGTTTAAAAGAGTTGTCTTCAGGCATGTGAGCGGCCAGCTCTGCAGCGGGGTCCTGCTTGGAACAGGAAGAGAAGGTAAACACCTCAGGACGCAAATGTCCGATAAACGTCAACTTTAAAGGTTTTGATTAAATGTTTGTATCAGTTTGTTAATTTATAACATTGTTCATTGTTTAAAGAAGAACGTGTTTCATGTAAATGAGGTTTGATCACAGTACTGATCGGTTTCTCGTCTGATCCTTCAACCAGCCTTCCTTTAACAAAGTCTGATTCACCTGAACCGTTAGGACATGATACATGTAGACTTAAGAGAAGAAGAATAGAAACGGGTTCAGACTCCGCGGGGAGCAATTCAACATGAGGCCGCGAGTTATAAATAGTTATAAACATATCGCTCGTCGATGTGTTTCAGATGACCGTTCACAACCTGTACATATTCGACCGGAATGGAAACTGTCTGTTCTATAACGAGTGGAACCGGAAGAAGCAGGCGGGGATCTCCAAGGACGAGGTGAGAGGACGGGGGGGGGGGGGGGGACCAGAGGAAGAACTAGAACCTCATCACACACTCATTGATATCAGTCTGATTGTGAAGGGGGGGACAAACAAAACAAACCCTCTATTAAACTGTCCCGTCTCTCTCTCCGTCCGTCTGTCTCTGTTTGTCTGCAGGAGTTTAAGCTGATGTATGGGATGCTGTTCTCCATTCGCTCCTTCGTCAGTAAGATGTCTCCTCTGGACATGTATCCTTTACATCCACCTGTCTGTCTCTACCTGTCTGTCTGTCTCTCACCGTCTGTCTGTGGTCCTTAGCTGTCTGTCCGTCCTCAGGAAGGAAGGCTTCTTGTCCTTTCAGACCAGTAAATATCGTCTTCACTACTACGAGACCCCCAGTGGACTAAAGTTTGTCCTGAACACAGACCTGTCTGTGAGCAATGCCAGAGACACACTGCAGCACATCTACAGCAACGTAAGACACACACACACACACACACACACAAACACACACTGGTGTTTGTTCATAGAAGGATCACTTAACACGTTTAAATAACATGTTCAATATGTTGATTCATTTTTTCTTGTATCGTTACTGAAAATTATGACTTTTCCTAAAATTATTATTCAGAATTGGTTCCTTCATAACTTTTCACCTTTTTTGAACTTCTTGAAATATATTTTCTCTGTATAAGTTTTCACACATGAACATCTTCAGACTTCAGTCCATGTCTGACTTCAGCATCTGTGTTATCCAGTGCTTTTACTGTGAAGGATCTAACCTGTCATCCTGTGTGTGTCAGTTGTATGTGGAGCACATTGTGAAGAACCCGGTGTGTGTGTTGGGTCACGGCTTGGACAGTGAACTCTTCAGCAGTCGACTGGACGCCTTCATCAGAGCTCTGCCGTACTACAGCCCCCGAGCCGCCTGACATGTACACACACACACACACACACACACACACACACACACACACACACACACACACACACACACACACACACACACACGTAAAGTTGAATTGTTTTTATTTGCAACATGAATCAAACTGTTGTGTTTGTTTGTATCTTCATCATGTGTAACTTCAAATAAACTGATTAAACATTTCTGATGTCTGACACGTTTATCAATAAGTGAACAGTTGAGTCACGATGACAGACGACCTGTCCACCAGGTCAACTTCAGTTAACCAGGTTTCTCTCTCCTTCAACAACTCTGTCATCTCTCCACACGACTCGAGTCACGTGTGTAATTAACGTGTTAATTACATAACGTGTGACCTGTTGACCTCAAAGTTAACGGTGATTAATGCTGGTTACCAGCTGCGTCTCATGACCTCACAGCGTCCTTCACTCGGTGTAAACAGCAGATGGTTGTGATGCTCGTCAGTGAGCGAGTCGGCGCCATGGAGCCGTTCAACCACTCGATATATATACATTCTGTATACTTTATTGATATGTATAGATATATGTACACATTGAGCACATTTATACAGAGTGGGGACATATTTACTAATTTGGGACGTAATTTTGTTGATGTTTTGCGTTGTCATCAAAATTCTGTTTAAAAGTTTGAAAATTTGAAAATTTTAATTCAGGTTAGAAAATAAATGTGAGTGATGCTCTTCACATGTACACAAAGACGTGTTTGTGTGTTCAGACAGTGTAATCCCTGAGGCAACATAATCTTTAATCCAACTGAACAACATACTTCAACCAGTAACACACACACACACACACACACTGGATCTGAAGTGTTACTCTCATTCAATCCAAGTAGGAATACAAAGAGACTGTGAGACGTGTTCAGGTGTGTTTGTGTTGTGTTCAGGTGTGTGTGTCGTGTTCAGGTGTGTGTGTGTTGTGTTCAGGTGTGTGTGACGTGTTCAGGTTTGTTTGTGTGATCTCCTCGATTGTTGAAGTTCTTTTTTCTCCCTGTGGTTGTTTTGTGTGTCTCTGTCATAAATGGTTTTGGTGTATGTGTGTGTGTGTGTGTGTGTGTGAGAGAGATTAGTCTAACATCTGTGCACAGTTAGATATTTTGGGGCGGCAGGTTTTTAATCCTGGTTGAGGGTCGTTAGGACAGACGTGATATCTGAGCTGTGATTGGTGGATTAAAGCAACAGGATTAATATGACTGCTGCGGTGGAGTGAGGGACAGAGACGGAGAGGACGACAGACATCACACACCTCAACAGGTACGACTGTTATCATGGAGACGTTCTGACACTGGGACACATGTATGATGGTTGTCTTTGATGGTTCCAGTTGACACATCTCAGTCGTCAGCCATGTTTGCCGGTCGGGTGTCGGTAGGAGCCACTGTCGGGCCGGCGGCGGGAAAAGCTGGAAAGTTGTCTGTGGAGGAGCTGTACGGGTTCACCAAGAAACCAAAGGTCACCAGAGGGAAATCTGGGAAACCAGACAAAGGTGAAGCAAAGAAAGACACGAAGGAGAAGGAGGAGTCTGCGCTGGCGTCGCAGATCCTGGAGGCGGCGAGGAGGCTGATGGAGAGACGACGACTCGGGATCTACCTGAAGGAGTGTGGAGTCACCATCGAGCAGAGTCACATGACCTACAGGTGAGACGGGACCGAATCAGAGGCTGCTGGTCCCTGAGGACGTGTCACATGGTCACACTCGTCCTCTGGATGTCTACCTTTCTGTGTTTTTTATAAAATCATATTCATGATTTTAATCAGCACGTGACACGTGTGTTTTCTGACATGTTCATTATCACGTTCAGTTTCTCGTGGCTACATTCATCCTCTGTGTTGGTTTTAATGATACTCATCAACCACCAGAGGGAGCTGACATACCGTGTGTGTCCGTGTGCGTGCGTGCGTGCATGTGTTTGCATGTGTGTGCGTGTGTGCGCGAGTGCACGCGACAGTTTCACTGTTAATTTGAGAAACTTTGTAGAGAACAAACAGAAACAGATTCTACAAATGAAACATGTAAATCAAATTAACTATTAATTAAAATTAAAATAAACTTTATTCTAATAAAGTTTTGATTAAACCTCTGACGCTCAGAGCAAATAAACACATGAATCATATTTTATGTGTAGACATAAATCTTATTATATGTATATAATAAGGGAGAGAGAGCAGAGGAGAGAGAGTGGATGAGAAGAAAGTGAATAAGAGGAAGAGAAGGAGGAGAAGAGGAATAGAGAGAGCAGAAGAGGAGAAGGCAGTTGAGAAGAGATCTCCTCTGAACCAGAGAATCTTCTGTGTTCCACTTTGAGCCGGAACAAAGGATCTGAGACGAGTGCAGCGACTGTTCTAATCCACATTAGTGACACCATACCTTAGGCCTGAGGCGGTGTGTGTCTGTGTGTGTGTGTGTGTGAGATGAAGATGTGGACACACACAGCAGAGCGGGAGGCGTGCAGTGGACGGAGTGTGTGATGGAGAGAGGACGAGGACGAGGAGTGGGGGACGGTCTGAGACTCAGTCGATCTGTAGGAAACATTCAGAGTTTAACCTGTGGACACGTTTGTCCTGGAGGGGGCGCTAGAGGCAGGATCACTGGGTCGTGGCTGCTGGAGGTGTTTGTAATATTGTCTCGAGTTCATGTGTATTATGATCGGACGCTGCACAAACACAACTGAGTGAAAACTGTGAGACTACAGACACAAACCGAGACTCGTGTCACATCAAAGACTCCGTCCAATCCGTCCTTTGATCCTCAACAACGGACCGTACAGCCGTCGCCGAGCAACAGAGCTACAGACAAATGTCTTTCTTCAGCTGATTGAAAACGAGAAGACTTTTAAACATGAGTAACGTTAGCTGTCGAGAACATAACAAATTATTATTCTTTCAATCGATGCCGCCGCCATCTTTGATAAACAGTTTTCACAGAAGTGCGATGAGTCATGACTCATGCTGGGGGGGGGGGGTCCACCTGGTGGGACCTCTGTCTCTGGGAGTAGAGGACACGTGTTGGAGCCTTTGAGATGAAACGGCCGAGTCGCACCACTGTTACAGATTCTTCAAATGCAGGGGGTGGCTGTGGCTCAGGGGTGAGAGCGGTTGTCCTCTAACCTGAACGTTGGTGGTTTTGATCCCAGTCTTCAGCAGGCCTAGGTGAACTTGATATCAGTTCCCAGAAGGCCTCCTCTCATAGCGTCACATGATGTGTGAACGTGTGAGTGTAAATCCTCCTGAGTTCAGATCATCAGAGGCCGGCCGGGGATCGATCCTCATTCCATTCACAGTAGAACCTTCATTTGGGTCTTTGTGTGTGATGGGTTCTGAAGTACTGTCTCCCTCGTTGGAGTCTTACAGGCTGAAAAGTTCAGGTTCATGAGGACGGTCACATGACCTCGTCACTGTGACATGTCCATCTAATCACTGTCACTGCCCACCGCTCTCTCTCTGACAAATGCTCGCTCGCCCAGTGTGCAGCCGACCAGCTCTGAGTCGAGAGGAGGGGGAGGGTCTCTCTCTCTCTCTCTCTCTCTGTCTCTCTGTCTCTCTCTCTCTCTCTCTCTGCTTCTCTTACTCCAGCTCATTGTCCCGTCCTCTCTCTGGGGGACAGACGGAGGGACGCTCTTCTTTACCTCCTCCTCCTCAGAGCCTCCAGCTGTGGGACAGACGATTGGACACTTTCTTCTGGACACAAAGTTGTGTGTGTGTGTTGGAGTCCTTTGCTATGATCTGATTGGCTGATAGATTTGAATGAGATGATTTCTCGACATCGTTACCATAGTGACTGGCGACCTTGGTGTCAGCGGCGATTTCTACAAACGATGATTTGAGAGTGTAGACGTTGTTAGAAGTTGTTGGTTTAGTTACCGAGATGCAGGTGTCCATAGCATGTAACGTGGGCGGTGGGGGGGGCGGGGGCGGTGGAGGGGGCGGCGGCGTGAGCGAGCACGCCCTGAAGGAGCGGAGGGCCGCAGCAGCCAACACCAGCAGCGTCCACGCCTGTCAGTCAAAGTTCACGGCTGAGTCGTCAGAAAGACACACCCTGCTAGGCCACGCCCACATGAAGGAGGCCCTCGGCCGTCATAGCAACATGAAGTACAGGTGAGAGAGCAACAGGTGTGTGTGTGTGTGTGTGTGTGTGTGTGTGTGTGTGTGTGTGTGTGTGTGTGTGTGTGTGTGTGTGTGTGTCACCTGGTCTCAAATGTTAACTGGCTTATTTGATTGATTGTCACTCAGATAATGATGTGTGTTTGTAATGATGTGAGGGGGGGGGGGCGGTATGGGTGTGTGTATAGGTAGACTCCGCCCACCTGGGTGATGACCACAGTACAGATAAATTCTTAATCCCTAAATTACAATGTGAAACCAAAAGTAATAAACACGTGTTCATGTTGTGCGTTTGTCATGTGATGCTGATGGACGCTCACTGCTTAGCTTAGCTTAGCTTAGCTTGGTCTGGTTTGGTTTGGTTTAGCTAAACTGGGGTTTCAGTTTAGTCGTGTTTTCCCAGGCGGTGAGGCAGAGCTTGTTTTGTCGGATGAACCCCCCCCCCCACACACACACACACGCACCATGTGACCTTGACGCTGTGAACTTTTCTTCTTCCTCGAACACGCTCAGGGTTTTTGTCTGAAAAACAGCTGATGGTATTTTTAGCTGCCGTCAAACTGTCTGATGTGTTGTTTCTCATCTCACACACACACACACACACACACACACACACACACACACACACACACACACACACACACACACACACACACACACACACACACACACACACACACACACACACACACACACACACACACACACACACACACACACACACACACACACACACACACACCGTCCTCTACTTTAAATGAAATCATACTGAACTTATTTCCTAATGTCTATCCTGTACCATCTGTGTGTGTTAATTAAAAGCAGAGGTTTCATTAGACTTAGCTCTAATCCCTCACTGCTGACGTGATTGGTTGACAGATGATTAGTTCATCTGTCATCTGATTGGTCAGAATTCATCCTGACTAACCTAAACTCCCATCATGCCCAGCTGTAGCCTCTGACTGGCAAACAGCTGCTTCATCCTGGTTCTCACTGAGGTGAAGCCAGACGTTGTGTTTGTGACAATGAGATGAGTCGATGAATGTCTGTTCACTTTTTTCAACAAAAAGTGTCTAAAAAGTTGTGTTAGCAGTAGAGCACCATCAGTGCTGCCTTGTCGACTCATGGATCGGATTGTCTTACAGGAATCTTGGGAAATCTGGACTGAGAGTGTCCTGCTTAGGGCTGGGTGAGTGCACACACACACACACACACACTCAAACACAACAAACACACACACACTCAAACACAACAAACACACACAAGCACACATATTCACTACAGTCGGTGATGTTGTTTCTCTTCACAGGGACATGGGTGACATTTGGCTCTCAGATCTCTGATGAGGTAAAGTGTGTTTGTTGTTTGGTAATGTAAGGGTTAAGTGTTAAGATAAGGGCTAAAGTAAGTGTTGACATGTGTAATGTCCTCATAAAGATACAAATGAAAGTTTGTGTTTCTGTTTGCTGAATGCATGAAAATTTTATTACCTAACCACAACGAGGTGTGTGTGTGTTGTGTGTGTGTGTTGTGTGTTGTGTGTAGATGGCAGAGAGTGTGATGACGCTGGCATACGACAGTGGAGTGAACCTGTTCGACACAGCAGAGGTTTACGCCTCAGGCAGGTACAGTACAAACTGTTTCACCCTTTTATTTAGTTTGTCAAGTTTATATTTGAGGTTATTAGATTATTGTATTAGAACATTTATTAATAAAGGTTCTGGATGTTGATTGTGTGCTGATGTACTGGACACAGCTCAGTCTGACCGGCCTGTCTGGAGAGGGTTCCTCTGGGTTCTGACTGTCGGGGAACTTCAGGAGGAACCCTGAGGAGCATGACGGGAATCTTCTGGAATTCAGAGAGCAGAGCAGCAGAGCGAGATTCAGAGTCAGAGGGACAGAGTCAGTGTGATGCAGCATTACCAACATGAGGGTTGAGATTTGATCCACAGAAATAGGTTTCAGTCTTCAGAGGAGGTGGCTGGAGAAGCAGAATTAGCAGGAATCAAAAGTTGAACAGAAATCAACCAGAGAATCAGTGGCTTCACTTGAAAGCAATGCTGTGAAGGAGCTGTCTTCTATTCCTGATTCTCTCATCATCAATCCCAGGGACTTTGTGAATTACTGGGACTAGACTGGTCCTTATCCAACACCGAGGTGCACGTGTCATTAGACCAACTTACAGAGTCAGTGATATTACAGAAGTCGTGAATAGGCCGAGCGGGGGGGGGGGGGGGCCTTGAAGGGGCCTCCATACCTAACCCTTACCTTAACCATCACAACTCCATACCTAACCCTGGTCCTTATCCAACACTGAGGTGCACGTGTCATTAGACCAACTTACAGAGTCAGTGATATTACAGAAGTCATGAATAGGCCGAGCGAGGGGGGGGGGGGGGGGGGGGCTTGAAGGGGTCTGGACAGAGAACCTGGGAGGTTGTCCTCTGCTGGTTGTTGACGAGGGACGACTCAGATCGTCTGTGTATATCCTCCATCCTTAGTGAAACACGATGGAGGGTTGTGTTGTGAAAAGGATTGTTTTATTTCTTCTGTGGAATCATGTGTCTCCTGTGTTTGTGTCTCAGGGCGGAGACGACTCTGGGGAACATCCTGAAGAAGAAAGGATGGAGGTGAAACTTTTTAAATCCAGTCACTGATCGTCTTTATACTGTCGACAACACGGGAGCTGAAAATAAAGACGACAAAAAGATCACACATAACAAAAAAATACCTGATGTGACTCAGCAGATTTACATACAAACTAACCACACACACACAGACACACACACTCACCCTCTTCCTTTCAGAGTAAATGATGGTCTCTCTCTCTCTGTGTTTGCTTGTGTCTCTCGACCAGGAGGTCCAGTTATGTGGTGACCACCAAGATCTACTGGGGGGGGCAGTGAGTATCTGTCCTTCACTTGTCAACCACCTGTCTCACATCTGTCCTGCACCTGTCTCACATCTGTCCTGCACCTGTCTCACATCTGTCCTGCACCTGTCTCACATCTGTCCTGCACCTGTCTCACATCTGTCCTGCACCCGTCTCACATCTGTCCTGCACCTGTCTCACATCTGTCCTGCACCTGTCTCACTGTGCTTGTGTTTACAGGGCCGAGACAGAGCGAGGGCTGTCACGGAAACACATCATTGAAGGTGAACACTGTCTTTTCTACACAACAACAGAAAGTTGACTGCAGGTCCAGACCTGACACCTGTCTTCTGTGTAGTGACCAGCAGGGGGCGACTCCTCTGGTAGTCTCTATAGAAAGTGACTTCTCTCTTTATAACGTCAGTAAACTGTTTCTGTCTCAGTCTCTAGTTTCAAGTCTTCTTCAAACAGCTGATGTTCATTTAGTGAATTATGATCATTCAGGCTCAAACAGACCATAAAGCCCTGGATGTACTGGGGGGGGGGGGGGGCACAGTGTGATTGACAGATAGTTCCGCCTCATTGGTGCAGATGGGCGTGTCCTCAAGCTCTCAGTCAGGCTCCTCCCCCAATCCTCCAAATAAGGCTTCTTCTGGTTTCAAAAAACAAGATGGATCTGAACACAACAGCAGCTCACACACGTACTTCTATCTTAGTGACATAATACACAGCCGAGCCCCTTACCTTAACCATCACAACTCCATACCTAACCCTTACCTTAACCATCACAACTCCATACCTAACCCTTACCTTAACCATCACAACTCCATACCTAACCCTTACCTTAACCATCACAACTCCATACCTAACCCTAACCTTAACCATCACAACTCCATACCTAACCCTTACCTTAACCATCACAACTCCATACCTAACCCTTACCTTAACCATCACAACTCCACACCTAACCCTTACCTTAACCATCACAACTCCATACCTAACCCTTACCTTAACCATCACAACTCCATACCTAACCCTAACCTTAACCATCACAACTCCATACCTAACCCTTACCTTAACCATCACAACTCCATACCTAACCCTTACCTTAACCATCACAACTCCACACCTAACCCTTACCTTAACCATCACAACTCCATACCTAACCCTTACCCTAACCATCACAACTCCATACCTAACCCTTACCTTAACCATCACAACTCCATACCTAACCCTTACCTTAACCATCACAACTCCATACCTAACCCTAACCTTAACCATCACGACTCCATACCTAACCCTTACCTCAACCATCACAACTCCATACCTAACCCTTACCTTAACCATCACAACTCCATACCTAACCCTTACCTTAACCATCACAACTCCATACCTAACCCTAACCCTAACCATCACAACTCCATACCTAACCCTTACCTTAACCATCACAACTCCATACCTAACCCTTACCTTAACCATCACAACTCCATACCTAACCCTTACCTTAACCATCACAACTCCATACCTAACCCTAACCCTAACCATCACAACTCCAAACCTAACCCTTACCTCAACCATCACAACCTAACCTAACCCAAAGTCCTAGTCCTCTGGAGAAGTGACCCCCCCTCTGTAGGGCCTACGCTTAAAATGGTCCTCACAAAGATATAAGAACAGGAACACACACACACACAGTCAGTGTCCTCTGTCAGAGGTTGTTGAGCTTTAAGAGGCTCAGTCACACAACTGGATTAACACACACACAGACACACACAGTCAGTGACACACACACACACAGAGGTCCTGTTGAAAGCTGCTTTGACTTAAATCATCCTCTAAAATATAAAAACTCTAAATTTAACTCAAAGACTCATCAACCTTCAACACTTTGGTCTGAAGTTCAGTAAAAGTACTCAGAGTAAAAATACTCCATTACATACTCACACACTGCTGCTCCGTGTGTGTGTGTGTGTAGGTCTGCGTGGCTCTCTGTCCAGGTTACAGTTGGACTATGTTGACATCGTCTTCGCAAACAGGAGTGACCTAAACGCACCAATGGAGGGTCAGTACACACACACACACACACACACACACACACACACACACTTGTACACTTAGGGTAACATCTGTTGTGTACATGTGTTTCCAGAGGTCGTCCGTGCAATGACCTTTGTTATCGATCAGGGTTTGGCCATGTACTGGGGAACGTCTCGCTGGAACGCTGTGGAGATCATGGTAGGACACTCACCACACTGGAGAACCTCAGGAGAACCTGAATAGAACCTCAGGAGAACCTGAATAGAACCTGAGAGCAGCTGTTTATTGTTGTTAAGTAAAACTTTGTTGTTTTTCTTTCTTTTTTTAAACTAAACCGAGACGATCTATTAGTCTGCTACACACAGTAACCTGTCTGTCTCTCTCTCACCTGTCTGTCTCTCACCTGTCTGTCTGTCTCTCACCTGTGTGTCTCTCACCTGTGTGTCTGTCTGTCTGTCTCTCACCTGTCTGTCTGTCTCTCACCTGTCTGTCTCTCAGGAGGCGTACTCTATAGCGAGACAGTTTAATCTGGTTCCTCCAGTGTGTGAACAGGCTGAATATCACTACTTCCAGAGAGACAAGGTGGAGCTGCACCTGCCAGAGCTCTACCACAAGATCGGTACACAACTCGCACAAACACAACACAATCACCCAGAACTTCACACACACCTGCACAAACCCACACACTCTGTCCCGACTGGGACAGTTTCTATCTGGATGGAGCCAGAGTTGCTCTGTATTAATGCTAAGCTAGGCTAACGAGCTGCTGCTCTGGAGCTGTTCAGGTGTAAATATAAACTGCTTTAATGACGTGGTTCAACTTGAGGTTTGTGTGTCTGCCAGGGGTCGGAGCCATGACCTGGTCCCCGTTAGCCTGCGGCCTGCTGACGGGAAAATACAATGAGGGCGTCCCGGAGAGTTCTAGAGCCGCCATGAAGGTACAAGCATGCACGCTGAGGTACACACATTGAGGCACACACGCTGAGGCACACACACTGAGGTACACACGCTGAGGCACACACACTGAGGCACACATGCTGAGGTACACACACTGAGGTACACACATTGAGGTACACACATTGAGGCACACACGCTGAGGCACACACACTGAGGTACACACGCTGAGGTACACACATTGAGGTACACACATTGAGGCACACACATTGAGGCACACACATTGAGGCACACACAGAGGTACACACATTGAGGCACACACGCTGAGGCACACACACTGAGGTACACACATTGAGGCACAGACGCTGAGGCACACACACTGAGGTACACACATTGAGGCACACACGCTGAGGCACACACTTTGAGGTACACACATTGAGGTACACACATTGAGGCACACACGCTGATGTACACACACTGATTCTTAACCCTACAACGTGAGAATAACCCAGACCCATCATTCAGGCTGTCTATTAGAATGGATATCAATGCTGTATGTGTGAATGTTTGTGTGTCTGTGTTGTGTAGGGCTATGCGTGGCTGAAGGAGCGTCTCTGCAGTGATGAAGGGAAGAAGCAGCTCAGTAAAATTAAAGACCTCCACCTGCTGGCCAGCAGACTGAACTGCACTCCTGCTCAACTCGCCATAGGTACACTTCACCGGTCTGTCTGCTCACACATTTACAACAGGAGGTTGACTTTGTGTGTCTGTGTGTGTCTGTGTGTGTCTCAGCGTGGTGTCTCCGCAGTGAGGGCGTCAGCTCGGTTCTCCTCGGAGTTTCCAACACGGAACAGCTGCTGGAGAACCTCGGTTCTATCAGGGTAACGCTCAGTAGCTCCTCCTCCTGTGCATCATCAATAACAGCCAGATTATGAGCTTGACTGTGATTGGTCAGCTTCTCTTCCTGTTGTCTCAGGTTCTGTCTCAGCTGACTCCGCCCCTTGTCACAGAGATGGATGTGTTGCTTGGCAACAAGCCCCGTAACTCCAAGAAGGAAGTGAGAAGCTGAGGTCTTCAAAGTAAAGACTTCAGAGACGGAGACGTCTCCATCCTGTCCTCATTGAAGACGGAGACGACAGGGACACGTCTTCTTCAGGGACGGAGGCCACCTCCTCCTCCTCCTCGTCCTGGAGGCGGGCAGATTGCTCCGTCCAATCAGAGAGCTTGGTTCAGACACTGGGAAACAGACTCTGTATAAAGTGACGCGTCCACAGCTGTTTTCAATACAACAGAAGATCAGTGAAACATGACCAAGAGTATATAAAGGTTATATTAGTACAATTATTTACAAAAATCGTAGAATATTGATCAAATGATTGATCAGTTGTTTGCCATATCTATTTCAAAATAAAAGCCTGCTGATACAGACACCGTTTCAACAGCAACAACTTCTCTGAACTTTCCTCCGACTTGAGAAGATACATCTGAATATGTAATCAGGAAAAAAACTGACTCAATTATCATAATACATCTGAGCTGGAACTTTGTTATTGATCAATAAGCTGTGTTTACACAGTTTGATTTATTGATCACTTCATTAGGAACAGTCTGAGCTGTGACAGAGGACGCAGTGACAAGCAGCTGCCAGCAGGAGGCAGCAGACTCACTGAAGGACCAATAAGCTCCACTCTCACTGACGTCGCTGTTTATAATTACACTTGTAAAACGTAATTATATTTATTTATGTTTACCCATAAATGATCAAAAATAAAGACAGTGAATTATTTGAAATTTTACTGAATAAAGTTTTTATTAAAAATATATTCTAACATTGACAATCTGAAAAGTTCATCTATTTCAAAACAAGAGTTCACAAGCTCCTAAATAAAAGCAGGAGAATCTTCGGGTTCTTCACTGAAACGTGAAGGTTCTAGTTGTTGATTCAATCTGTTCCAGTTCCTGATTGTGAAGATGAGATGTCTCATGATGTGTGAACACGTGTTTTCAGATTGTTCAGTTGCTGTAAACGTTCCCACTCGTCAGTCGTGGTGATTCTCCGCAGCGTGAACCCGCCGGTGACTCTTCAGCGTTCCCAGCCGAGCGAACAGAGCGCCGCACTGGTTACAGGCGTACGGCTTCTCTCCGGTGTGCACGCGGCGGTGGTTGGTCAAACTGCTCATCTGAGGGTAGGCGTTCCCACACAGGTCGCAGATGAACGGCTTCTCTCCGGCGTGGTAGCGTTGGTGGAGCTTCAGGTAGCGCGAGGTGCTGAAGGCCGCCCCACACTGGTCACAGCTGAACGCTCTCTCTCCACTGTGGCTGAGCTGGTGCTCCTTCAGGTAGCTGAGCTCGATGAACGACTTCCCACACTGGTCACAGTTGTGTGGTTTCTCCCCAGTGTGGATGTGCTGGTGTCGTTTGAGTCGATAAGCGCGAGAGAAGCTCTTCCCACACTGGTCGCAGGCGTGCGGCTTGTCTCCAGTGTGGATGTGCTGGTGAATCTGCAAACTGCTGGAGGTGGTGAACCTCTTCCCACAGTGGTCACAGCTGAACCTCTTCTTCTGGCCGTGGACGTGTCGATGGATCCTTAGATTCGCTGCAGTCGTGAACGTGTTGCCACATTCGTCACAGCTGAACGCTTTCTTCTGCTTGATGCTCCGGTGGCTGGTGCGTCTACGTTTCTATGATAGAGAGAGAGAGAGCACGTCGGGGGGGGGGGGGTACCAGTTTGATCATCAGAGTAAAAACACATCAGGCAGAATTTCAGAGTTGATATTAGCTTCTTTCATCCAAACACAAACTGGTGTGTTCTACACCAGAGAACACACCTGGATTTAACATCTGTCCTGAGAACCAATCACAAGGGACCACATCCTGATGCTGACAGTAATCCACCAGGTCAGTGACCTTCTGCTACAAACTGGACTAGAGTCCGTCCTGGAGACGGGTCCTCACATGTCTCAGGTTTCTCTCTTCTTCACCTGTTAAAGGTCTCAGTAGTTTGACTCTTGAAGAACAGAGGACGTCTCCTTGTTAAAGACTGAGACACAAACTGGACCAAAAACTAAAGTTCATTCACAATGTTCCAGCTGTCACCGGACGTAAAGCCCCGCCCACACTACGGAGGAAGACGTACACACCTTTCATTAAGAGGTGATAGAAAGACGGAAGCCGAGCGAGCTGCTGCTCAAACCGCGAAGTTCACATGCAGTGGTTTCTATTACTGAAACCCGACAACGTCTTCTGGAGGAAGTTAGCTGACCTGTGCTAACTAACCTGTGCTAACTAACCTGTGCTAACTAACCTGTTAACGGTGAGCTAACCTGTGCTAGATGCGACCTAGCTAGTTAATACTTCGGGGAAGAATACTGACGTCATAGAACCGGAGCACTGACCTGAAGACCAGCGGCCCGATCCGGGTCCTCGTCTTTGTCCCGGGTCTGGGCCATGGAGACCGGGTCCTGGTGCTGCTCTTTGATCCGGGTCTGGTCTTGCTCTTTGACCCACGTCTGGGCCATGAAGCCCGGGTCCTGGTGCTGCTCTTTGACCCGGGTCTGGTCCATGAAGCCAGGGTCCTGGTCCTCCTCTTTGACCCGGGTCTGGTCCATGAAGCCCGGGTCCTGGTCCTCCTCTTTGACCTGGGTCTGGTCCATGAAGCTCGGGTCCTGGTCCTCCTCTTTGACCCAGGTCTGGTCCATGAAGCCCGGGTCCTGTTGCTCCTCTTTGACCCGGGTCAGGTCCTCCTCTTTGACCCGGGTCTGGTCCATGAAGCCCGGGTCCTGTTGCTCCTCTTTGGCCCGGGTCTGGTCCATGAAGCCCGGGTCCTGTTGCTCCTCTTTGGCCCGGGTCTGGTCCATGAAGCCCGGGTCCTGTTGCTCCTCTTTGGCCCGGGTCTGGTCCATGAAGCCCGGGCCCTGTTGCTCCTCTTTGGCCCGGGTCTGGTCCATGAAGCCCGGGTCCTGTTGCTCCTCTTTGGCCCGGGTCTGGTCCATGAAGCCCGGGTCCTGTTGCTCCTCTTTGACCCGGGTCTGGTCCATGAAGCCCGGGTCCTGTTGCTCCTCTTTGGCCCGGGTCTGGTCCATGAAGCCCGGGTCCTGTTGCTCCTCTTTGACCCGGGTCTGGTCCATGAAGCCCGGGTCCTGTTGCTCCTCTTTGACCCGGGTCTGGTCCATGAAGCCCGGGTCCTGTTGCTCCTCTTTGACCCGGGTCTGGTCCATGAAGCCCGGGTCCTGTTGCTCCTCTTTGACCCGGGTCTGGTCCTCCTGTTTGACCTGGATCGGGTCCATGTCTTCTCTCAGCTGGACAGTTTGCGACAGTCTTTGTTCTTCGTGTAGTCGCGTTATCACCGCTCCGCGTGGTGCATGCTGGTCCTAATGCTGCGTTCCTGGCGACTCGGAGCTTTCCGACCTCCTGCTTGAGAAGCGCAGGTGATCCCACCTCGAGTCGGGGTTCGAACTTGTGAACTCGGGGACACGTGATCTCGCTTGTTCTCGCGGCAGTTGACGCCCCAGTTTGTCTGACGTCATCACTATGCGCCAGAACGCTCGGAATTCCGAGTTTTCTTAAACCCAGCAAGTCAGACACATGTGACGTCACAGCTCTGCTCTGATTTGCTGAATGCTTCAGCCGCACGTATTACGTGTCTTATGTTTTATTCAGATGCGTTTTATATATATCAATATGTTATATGTATTATTAATCAAGTGTCAAACATATACACGATTTATTTAGTATTTATAAATTGTAATATATATAAATGTATATATAAACAGGTATTTTTATTCATGTTCAGGTTTTTATTCAGATACATTTTCACATTTCAATCACAAAAAACGAAGCTAAATAATTTAACTCACACTCACGTATGATCCGGACGACCTCCAGGTGGCGCTAGCTGCAGTCCTAACCCTAACCATGTGTGAAGCCCCGAGGTAAAGATAAATTCATAACAAAACTTAACAAACACAAACTGTGGTTTAAAAACATTAACAAAGTAATGCAGATAGAAAACAGCAGAAGCAACAAAAGTCAGGTGATATTTTTTGTGTTGTTCTGGTAGAATATATTTGTTTGTACATGTATAAATGTGGAAGGCTTTTTGTTTCTGAAGCATAATTTAGTAGAACTGATGTATTTCTTTGTCGGGTGTGTTGTGTGTTTGCAAGTGAGTACACAGGTCTCCACAAACTCCCACTCATACATCATTGTGTGTTATCCAAGTTATCCATCATTCCGCCGTCTGTTGCTGTGGAACAAACTAGCTGCTGTGGACACGTTGGTGCATCTTCAGGATACTGGAGCGACTGAAGCCTTTGCCGCACTCAGCACAGACGTACGGCTTCTCTCCGGTGTGGATGCGTAAGTGACTTTTTAAACTGCTTGGAATCGCGAAGGCCTTCCCACAGAAGTCACATTCGTACGGTTTCTCTCCGGTGTGGATGCGTCGGTGGACCGTCAACTTACTGGACGTCGCAAAAGCTTTGGCACACTGGTCACACCTGTAGGGTTTGACTCCGCTGTGGATGCGTTGGTGGATTTGAAGGTAACAGGAGCGGCTGAAGGCGGCCCCGCACTCGTCACAGTGGTACGGCCTCTCTCCCGTGTGGACGCGCTGATGCGTTTTCAATCGAAACGAATCTGTGAAGGATTTCCCGCACTGACCACAGCTGTACGGCCGCTCCCCGGTGTGCACACGCTGATGGGTTTTGAGGTGACTGGCTGTTGTGAAACTGTTCCCACATTGTGCACACCCGTGTTTCCGCTCTTTGTTGTGATGGACATCCGGCTGTCTGTGTTTCTATGGTAAGAGAGAGAGAGAGAGAGAGTTAGAGCGAGTGGTTCAACATCACATGTGATCAAACCGCTTCAGAGGACAGAATCAAACCTGCTGCAGCTCCTCTTTCAGCCTCTGTCTCATACACTTGGCTTTGGATGCTGTTTCTTTAAGACATCCCCCCCCTGATGGGTCAAATTAAGACTTTAGTAAACGATGGATGTTTTCTTCCTGATTGGTTCAGAGTTTGTTTCTCAGCTGAACAACTCAGCAGCAGGTTTTCTGCACAGACTCGTTCAGCATCAGATCCTCCTCATGGTTCAGGTGAGAGGTGGAGCAGCCGGGGGGGGGGGGGGGGACGACGACACACACAGGTCATGTGATCATGTTTACATCACCTGACACGTCGTCAGCTCTGATCACCTTCGTGTGTGTCAGCACTTCTTCACCTGAGACATTTGTTCTAGTTTCTTCATGTTTGTGTCCCGTGTTGGAAGCTCCCCCCCCCCACACACACACTCAGTGAATCAGTGGAGGAACCTCTGCTGTTCACACTGCTCCTGGATTTACACTTTAGACCGCTCAGGAGGAGGAGGAGGGACTGAGTGTGATCCTCCAGAGAAGATCCAGAGACCTGAGGAGCTCAGTCTGGAAGCAACCAACAGCAGAGTAGATGATGACTCTACTTCCTGTTTATTTTTGATACAGAGATAAAACAAGTTTGGACAGATGTTAAAATAAAGATGTGTCTGTCTTTACTTGTATTTATATCTTTGTTAGGACCTAAGTGTAGTATATGGATCTTCTCCTGCAGCCTCCTGGTAACATGTGTGTAACATGTCAGAGTGAGTCCATGTGAGGAACCAGCAGGACAATGTGTGGAAGCTTCCCAGTGAGCGAGTGGACGTGTTGATGAGGTTTCTAACACGTGACGTGAAACTGAAGAACACAAACATCTCAGGATGAAGAAGAGGAGCCGGACACGAAGAAGACGAAGACGTCCACTTGGAAACACGAGGAGATTCAGATCTTCTGGTGATGAGGGCCGACACGGTGTGGACGAGATGTAAACAACAACACTGATCCACAGCAGAGTGGAAACCCTACAGGCCCCGCCCCTCGCCTGATGTTCCCACATGTTCCTGTTTGAAGGAGTCGGACCGACAACCTGCAGCTGCTCCACACAAACTGACTACACAACATGTCTTACACACTTCATGTGTCCTCAGGGTTCAGTTTGTAATATGTTACCAAACCACTGAGTATCCTACTTGATATTATTATTACATTGTTGTTTTTAATAACATCATTATTACATCATCACTATCTTTAATAGGTTCTGACGTCACCATTGAGTCCTGAGCTCTGAACTGCTCCTGGTTCTCCTCCTCCAGTCCGGTCTGCTCATACTCCGGGTCCTGGATTTCTTCCTTGATCACGATGTTAAACTGGTCCGTTTCCTGGTTCTCCTCTTTAATCACGATCTTGTAGAGATCCGTGTCCATAAAAACCGGGTCCTGGTTCTCCTCTTTGATCCTGGACTGGCCCGTTGAGGCCGGGTCGTGGTTCTCCTCTTTGACCCGGGTCTGGCCCGTCAAATCCGGGTCCTGGTTCTCCTCTTTGATCCGGGTCTGGCCCGTTGAGGCCGGGTCCTGGTTGTCCTCTTTGATCCGGGTCTGGTCCTGTTCCATGTTGTTCTTCCCTACAGACTCAGACAGTTTCCGCTCGGTGTTCTCGCGAGATCTGCTGAAGATCTCGCGAGATGTGGCAGCTCGGCCTTAGTTACTGTTGCTAAGGTGCTACATTCCACCAGAGTCCACAGAGCTCAGATTTACCACCGTGGAAACAGACCGTGAACGCACCAGAGCAAAACACATTAAAACACAAGTACACACAGAAAGGTACAGACAGGTGCAGGCACAGACAGGTACAGACACAGGCAGGTACAGGTACAGATACAGACAGGTACAGACACAGACAGGTACAGACACAGGCAGGTACAGGTACAGATACAGACAGGTACAGACACAGACAGGTACAGACACAGGCAGGTACAGACAGACAGGTACAAACACCGACAGACAGGTACAGACAAAGACAGATACAGACACAGCAGGTACAATCACGACAGACAGGTACAGACACAGACAGACACAGACAGGTACAGACAGATACGGACTATGGTACAGACAGGTACAGACAGTTACAGACAAACAGGTACAGACACAGCAGGTACAGACACAGACAGGTACAGACACAGGCAGGTACAGACACAGATACAGACAGGTACAGGCACAGACAGGTACAGACAGTTACAGACAAACAGGTACAGACACAGACAGGTACAGACACAGATACAGACAGGTACAGGCACAGACAGGTACAGACACCGACAGACAGGTACAGACAAAGACAGATACAGACACAGCAGGTACAATCACCGACAGACAGGTACAGACACAGGCAGACACAGACAGGTACAGACAGGTACAGACAGATACGGACTATGGTACAGACAGGTACAGACAGGTACAGACAAACAGGTACAGACACAGCAGGTACAGACAGACAGGTACAGACACCGACAGACAGGTACAGACACCGACAGACGGGTACAGACACAGACAGGTACAGACAGACAGGTACAGACACAGGCAGGTACAGACAGTTACAGACAGACCGGTACAGACACAGCAGGTACAGACACAGACAGGTACAGACAGACAGGTACAGACACAGGGACAGACAGATACAGACACAGCAGGTACAGACACAGACAGGTGCAGACACAGCACCTACAGACAGGTACAGACAGACAGATACAGAAACAGACAGACAGACAGGCAGAGAAACAGACAGGTACAGACACAGACAGGTACAGACACAGCAGGTATTGACAGACAGGCAGATAATCAAACAGGTACAGACAACGACAGATACAGAAATAGACAGGTACAGACACAGACAGACAGGCAGATACAGACAGGTAAAGACACAGACAGGTAAAGACACAGACAGGTACAGACACAGACAGGTACAGACAGGTACACACAGACAGATACAGAAATAGACAGGTACAGAATATAATTTAATCTTTACAAATTATTATTAACATGCTGAGTGCGGACTCTGACATGAACGACTCCGTGATTGGTCCCTGAAGGCCTCCTCGGCTCCTGATTGGTCGGCTGGCGTCCGCTCCACAGAGTCACCTTGTCCCGGCTCCTGCTGCATCTGTTCCGGAGACAGAGCAGAGAACCGTCCTGCTCAAAGGCACACAGGCAGCGGGAATCTAACCTCCGAGCCACCTGGAGCAAGCATGGCGGAGACAAAGCCGAAGACTTCTCCGAAGGCCGTCAAGTTCCTGTTCGGGGGCCTGGCCGGGTAGGTGCTAGCTGCCATGCTAACCTGCTAATGTCAGCGGGGCTAACAGCGGGGCTAACCCGGTGGAACCCGGTGAATGTCCCCGTTAACAGCAGCTCAGAGTCCGGGTCACAGTGTGTCACACCGATCGTGACAACCATCTCCTGCTAGCTGCTAATGCTAACGTCCTCTGAAGTGCCCCCCCCCCCCCCCCCCCCCGTCGGTTGTTTATATTGTGTTAATATTTTTATTTATATTCTTGTTTAATGACATCATCCGCTAAACTGTTCAAGCAGAGTTCGAATCCCGGACCAGGTTCCATTAGGCTTGTAGCATGCTAGCATGTAGCATAGAGAAGTCAGTAGTTGTGTTTATTATGAGTGAATTAAAGAGCAGCTACACGCACATGCACACGCACGGATTCAAACAGCTGATCCGGAAGTTCACTCGAAGCAGAAAGACCTGAGCTTTAGATTCATACAATCAGATCGATCTTTGAATATTGATTAGAGAATTCCCTCATTAATGATTCAGTCGATAACGTGTCAGAGGCCATCGTCATGTGACCTCATCAGTCATGTGACATTTATTTGAAATCCAGAACTTTTCCAGAAGTCGGGCTCATGTCAGAAGAGAAGCAGCTGTCCCCTGCACACAGACACACACTAACACAGACACACACTCATGCAGACACACACACACTCTCACTCAGAGACACACTAACACAGACACACACTCACGCAGACACACACTAAAACAGACACACACTAACGCAGACACACACTCTCATGCACGCTCCTTGAAGAGTGTGCACGTGTGACGTTCAGGCTGGATGTTTTACGGGTCGTGACATTTGGGACAGACGTGCAGCTGCTGTGAGGGACGAGTGTGTGTCCTGTCCTCGTCTACAGTGTGTACAACTGAAGGATTCCCCATGTGTGGCTGCAGGGGGCGCTGTGTCAGCCACTCAAACCTGCAGGACCGGTTCCTCTTATCCTCCAGTGGAAAGTGACACAGATTCCACAGTCGACTGAGTTCTCTCACGTTCACAGAAGAAATTAAAAGAGACGGAAACTTAAATAAAAATAAAAAATCCAGAAGCTGCGAGTCCCCGTCAGAGAGTTTCCATCTGAACTGAGACGTCGTTCTCTCGTCTGGTTTATTAAACTTCAGACTCAGTTTAATTGAAACGTAAAAAAAACGATAATGAACCATTTCAGAGAAAGATTATGATTTATTTATGAAACTGGACAACAAACAATTTATATAAATACAGGTAATTTACCAAGAATGTTGATTTGAAGCTGCTCAAGTGAAGATGTCGAGGTTTCTGAACTGAAGTCCACATGTTCTCTTCATATGTTAAACACACGTGTGAGGATTACTGTGACACGGGACCAGTTCCACATGAGCTGCGATTAACACAACAATAAAACCAGTTTGTGTGTGTTTGTAGAGGTGTGTGGGGGGGGGGGTCCCTCAGGTTGATCTTTGACCTTGAGATAAAGATTAAAAGTACGAGTGGTTCCATCAGAGTTCACACAAAGTGTCTCTGTATCACTGACAGAACTAAAGGTCATCACTCTTACAACATTATAAATATGATGATTTACATGATGTATAATATCTCTCTCTCTCTCTGTCTTTGTCGGTCTCTCTCTCTCTCTGTCTCTCTGTATCTCTCTCTCTCTCTCTCTCTCTCTCTCTCTGTCTCTCTGTATCTGTATCTGTCTCTCTCTGTCGCTCTCTCCCTCTCTCTCTGTCCCTCTCTCTCTCTCTCTCTCTCTCTCTCTCTCTGTCTCTCTGTATTTGTATCTGTCTCTCTCTGTCTCTCTCTCCCTCTCTCTCTGTCCCTCTCTCTCTCTCTCTCTCTCTCTCTGTCTCTCTCTCTGTCTCTCTGTATCTGTATCTGTCTCTCTCTGTCTCTCTCTCTCTGTCCCTCTCTCTCTCTCTCCCTCTCTCCCTCTCTCTGTCTCTCTCTCTCTCTCTCTCTCTCTCTCTCTCTCTCAGGATGGGTGCCACAGTGTTCGTCCAGCCGTTGGATCTGGTGAAGAACCGGATGCAGCTCAGTGGTCAGGGAACGAAGGCCCGAGAATATAAAACCAGTTTCCACGCTCTGTTCTCCATCCTGAAGAACGAGGGAGTGACGGGCATCTACACCGGGTAACTTCCTCTCTATCTCTGTTCTGTCTCTCCATCACTGTCTCTCGTTCTATCTGTTGCTCCTGGTCTATGAGGACACCTGTCTACTTCCTGTTTGGTGGTGTACCTCCTGCAGACGATTTGAATGATCTTTATTGACACGTGTTCATTTGTTACAGTTTAATAAAGTTAATGAGTTTTGTCTCCGTCAGTCTGTCGGCTGGTTTGTTGCGTCAGGCGACGTACACCACGACTCGTCTGGGAATCTACACCATCCTGTTTGAGAAGATGACGGGGGCCGACGGGCGGCCGCCCAACTTCCTCCTCAAGGTCCCGACACATTCACGTTTTACCAACGTTTACCACATCAACATTTAAGAGTCAAAAGTTGTTTTTTATATATTTAAAAAAACTGTGATTCTAACGTCAAAGACGAGTTGAAAAGTTTAGGAAACGTTTGAATGAACCATTAGAGGTTTACAGAGATTGCTCCCCCCGCAGGCGCTCATCGGTATGACAGCTGGAGCCACTGGAGCATTTGTCGGGACGCCAGCAGAGGTCGCTCTGATCCGGATGACAGCTGACGGCCGGTGAGTGAGCTGCGTGTCTCCTGAGAAGTCACATTATGAATATGTTTTTAAAACTTTATTTCTAAATAAAACTGTTTGTTTGCCTGCAGTCTACCTCCAGACCAGAGGAGGGGCTATAGCAACGTTTTCAATGCTCTCGCTCGAATCACCAGAGAAGAAGGCATCGCCACGCTGTGGAGGGTGAATCCCACTTTTCATTCTCTCTTAAACAACCAATGGGCTGACTGGTGATTTAGCTAGAGGCATTTTAATCAAGGTAACGCACTGTTAGCCAGTTAGCTATTCAGTTAGCCAGTTAGCTATTCAGTTAGCTAGTTAGCTATTCAGTTAGCTAATTAGCCTTCCGCTGTTTGTGTAGCTGGTTTGTAATAGATCATGATTACTTGTAAACGTGATAAAACACTAAACCCAGTCGAGGTGAAGAAAACAACTCCCATGATTCAACACTGCGTCACGACATCATCAAACGAGGTCTGCTCTTATTGTTTTGATTGAGAGACCCCTAGTGGCCGAAGTTACATTTTGTTTGTTATAATAACGTGAATTTAGTGACAACTTTGTGTGTGTGTGTGTGTGTGTGTGTGTGTGTGTGTGTGTGTGTGTGTGTGTGTGTGTGTGTGTGTGTGTGTGTGTGTGTGTGTGTGTGTGTGTGTGTGTGTGTGTGTGTGTGTGTGTGTGTGTGTGTGTGTGTGTGTGTGTGTGTGTAACAGGGGTGTGTTCCCACCATGGCCCGGGCGGTGGTGGTGAACGCAGCTCAGCTGGCGTCGTACTCTCAGTCCAAACAGGCGCTGCTCGACTCAGGTGGACAAACACACAAATTCACACAGACTAAAACATTACAACTGGGCGAAGTGTAACTGTGTGTGTTTGTGTTTTCAGGGTATTTCGGGGACAATATTTTGTGTCACTTCTGTGCCAGTATGATCAGCGGCCTCATCACCACAGCAGCCTCCATGCCCGTGGACATCGTGAAGACCAGGTGAGAGTCTCAACCAATCAGAGCGCCTGGTGGTGCGGGGGGGTGAGAGCACACTGAAGTGGTTCCAGCTGAGATGCAGAGTGACTCTGGTTTTCTTTCAGGATTCAGAACATGAGGATGATCGACGGGAAACCGGAATACAAGAACAGTTTGGTGAGTTCCTCTGAAAACCGACGCCCCCTGCTGGTGGAGGTTTCATTCTAAATTCAATACTTTAATATTTAGAACATTGTTGTGTTGTTCGCCTCTGATGACGTCTTGACTTTCTGCTACAGTGAGAAACATGTTGAGAACACATGGTGGCGCCAGAGAGTCGCACAGGAGCAAAACGTGTTCATAGTTAACTTATGAAGAGTTAGGAAATATTAAGTTCATGTTTCTAGATTAAGTATCTTTAGAATGTGTTTTATTGATGATGTCAGATGTTTGTGTTTATTCCACTTATTACACAGTTTGAGTACTTTTATTATTTATTATAGTTAGATTTTAGAATGTGAAGATTCTTCTGGAAACATCACAGGAAGTAAAAGTACCAACGTTAGACACCAAATCATAATGTACAATATATTACAGACCTTTAGAATTATAGACTGCAGAGGTTAAATATGTGTAATCCATGTGTTTTACAGTGTAAACTGACCTTTGACCTCTGTTATCATACATGTTATTGATCAGTGATCACGCGTGTTGGAGGTTTCGTAACCTCACGTGGTTCCATAAGCCCTGAGTCTTAATTTGACGTTTTTCTGTAAAATATCATCTTTCAAAATTATATCATCAAACCTAACATATTTTACTTATGACCTGATTTTTAAATATAAAAGATTTTTTTGATCTTCAGATTATTAAGAAACTATTTTGTTGTGTTTTACAACTTTTCTCCTTAAAAAAGTAAAAAGAATTGAGGGGGATTCATTAAACCTTGTGTTGACGAGTCAGCGTTTGTTTCGTCCACCAGGAGGTGCTGGCGCGCGTGGTGGGCAGGGAGGGGTTCTTCTCTCTGTGGAAAGGTTTCACTCCGTACTACGCTCGACTCGGGCCGCACACCGTCCTCACCTTCATCTTCCTGGAGCAGATGAACCGCCTCTACAAGACCCACGTCCTCGACCGCTGACGCACAACACACACACAACAAAGACCCACAAACAAAAACACACAGACATGTCACCTCCTCATACCTCAAACGTGGAGTTAGAATTTACACTTATACACACACAAACACACACAGACACACACAGACTTGTCACCTCTTCATACCTCAAACGTGAAGTTAGAATTTACACACACACAAACACACACACACACACTCTCTCTCTCTTTTAAATTGAAATTCTTTTTGTAAAGAAAAGAATGTAAACTGAATTTAGCTCACACATCGTTTCGTGATGTTTAATAAAATTAGCGACGAGTCTTATTTGAAGAATCGTGACCCCCCCCCTCCCCCCCTAACAATACACCGCATCATGATCATAACCATGGTTACAGGTCTAGTGAAGGAGGATCCATAAATAAATAAACTGTCTCTTTGTCTTTGTGAATAAAACGTTGATGTTCTCTTGAGTTCACTTCCTGTTTCACGTCTCGGCTTCTTGGAGTTGGACTCACAATGAGCTGAGTAGAGGTCAGAGGTCAAGGATCCTAACTGGAAATCGAACATGAGACTGGAACCCCTCTTTGAGACTGGAGCTGCTCTGATTGGTGGAGACGATGATTCTATTTCCTTGTTACAACCTTCTTACTTTGTTCGTCGCTTCCTGTCGTTTAAACCTAAAGACACGAGATAAAACTTTATTGATCCCAAACCGGAGAAATGACTGCAGCTGACAAGTCAGAAGGAGAAAATAAAGAACTACAGAATATGAAGATAATATTCATCTTTCACTTCAGAGTAGTTTGATTTCAGTGCCGTGGAACAGGATGAGATGAGAAGGTCAACGCACAAGTTGAAACTGACTGTTCTGATGGGTCGTCAGCTCAGGGTTTAAAGGTTTCATGTTTCAGCTCAGGTGATGGAAAGATGCAGAATATGAAATTACAATCTTGAATAAACTGAGCCACAACTTTGAACGCTGATGAGTCACAAAGCGTGTTTTTACTTGAGGCTGAAAGTCACAGATTTCAGAATTCAACACGTCTGTGTTTCACCGTATAAGGACACGCACACTCTGTCATGTGCTTCTATCTAACTGAGGACACACAACACCCTCAAGCCTGAGATCTAATTCTCATCAAGTGTCCTCACAAAGACAGAACACGTGCACACAGACACACACACTGAGGAACCACTTCCTCTTTCATCTTGACTCAGTGTCGTTCTGCTTTAACCTCCGTTAACTGAGGGGAGTTGGTGGCTGAAGGAAAGTGACGCCATGTTGGAGGCTTTTTGAAGAACAATATAAAATATCTATAAATTCAGGTTAATAAAAACAAAAGGTAGAAATCATGCATTTTAACTTGAAATTATTTCATGTCAGATTGTAAAACTATTAAATGAAACATGAGTTTTAATTTGGTATTTTTAAATATCTAATTGAAACTTAATTTAAAGTGAGGGCATCTAAATTGTGTATTGTGATTTAAGTTTTGTGGTAAAATAGTTATTGGTACAGTAGTTGTGATACATGACTTCTGGTCAAACTGCAGTTTAACCGAAAATAGAACAAAATGTGAAAGAGGTTTGGTTTGAGTTTCTACTTCCTGTTGTGTGTATTCATGTGGGTGTGTGTGTCTGTGTGTGTCCCTGGGCTACACATACCTTAGACACGTGTAAACCCGTCAGATGGAGCGTTTCAGATTCTTAAAAAAAACGCCCTGGGGTCAAAGGTCACAACTTCATCCAGAGGATAACACAAGTGAGGCTGACCTGTCTGCGCGCACACACACACACACACACACACACACACACACACCCACCATGTAGTAGTGAGCCTGGTCCTCACAGAGACAGAACAACAGGAACACACAGTGAGCTGAGAATCGGCCAATCAGCTTGTTACATGTCACAATGATGTTTCTGGAACACAAATACACGTGTAAAATAATTTTATATTACTGGTTATGCAAGTCAACACTAGTTGTGTAGTAAGTATAGAATAAAGTACACATACATAATCCTATATGTACCATCGTGTCTGCAGTAAAGTAGATGTACTTGTGTGTTTTCACCAGGTCTCAACATGTCGCTGAGACTCCTGATACACACACGTCTCAACTGGCTCAAGTATGTGTGAGTGTGTGTGTGTGTCTGTCTCTCTGTGTGTGTCTTATATTTGCTAGTGGTGAGGATTCCCTTTTAAAACAGTTGTGTGAACTTTCTTTAATTTTTAAGTAGCAGACATTTTGATATTCTTCAGTACTGAGCTACAGGACCCACAATGCACTGCAGGTCCAGTTCTGTGGGTGTGGCTTACTGAAGAGGGCTCAAAAGTAATCAAAATAAGAGGCTGCAAAGACTCACAACCACAAAGAGACGCAGAGTGGCTGCAAAGACACACAACACAACCACAAAGAGACGCAGAGTGGCTGCAAAGACACACAACCACAAAGAGTAGGTAAGAGGCTGCAAAGACACAACGCATCAACAAAGAGACACAGAGTGGCTGCAAAGACACGCAACTACTAAGAGTAGCAAAGAGGCTGCAAAGACTAACAACACAACCACTAAGAGACACAGAGTGGCTGCAAAGACACACAATGCAACCACAAAGAGACGCAGAGTGGCTGCAAAGACACACGACCACAAATAGACACAGAGTGGTTGCAAAGACACACAACCACAAAGAGTAGGTAAGAGGCTGCAAAGACACACAACGCATCAACAAAGAGACACAGAGTGGCTGCAAAGACACACAACCACAAAGAGTAGGTAAGAGGCTGCAAAGACTAACAACACAACCACTAAGAGACACAGAGTGGCTGCAAAGACACACAACTACTAAGAGTAGCAAAGAGGCTGCAAAGACTAACAACACAACCACTAAGAGACACAAGAGTGGCTGCAAAGACACACAATGCAACCACAAAGAGACACTGAGTGGCTGCAAAGACACACAACGCATCAACAAAGAGACACTGGGTGGCTGCAAAGGCACACAACACAACCACAAATAGACACAGAGAGGCTGCAAAGACACACAACGCATCAACAGAGACACAGAGTGGCTGCAAAGCCACACAACACAACCACAAATAGACACAGAGAGGCTGCAAAGACACACAACCACTAAGAGTAGCAAAGAGGCTGCAAAGACGAGTTGTGTCTCACAAACGTCCACGGTGACAGCACAATGTTCCGTTGGTGTCAACAGGAAGTGGTTTGTGTGGAAACGTTTTCACTGTGACTTCCTGTTCAGTCACTTTTCTCTTGTTCAGATTCACAGTGAACACACGGACGCCGTCCTGATGTCACTTCCTGTCCACCTGTGTGTCGCTGAGGGGTTGTTGGTCTGATGCTGGTCAGTGACCATGAGACAATCCCCTCCTCCAAAGAGTTAGCATCCAATCACAGCTCAGCATCAGAAGACGCCCATGTAGAGTGGACATTAAAGTGAAGTGAGGACATATAAAGTGTGTGTGTGTGTGTGTGTGTGTGTGTGCTCTTCACTAACTCAATGAGCTGCTTGAGGGTTAGAATCCGGTTGAAGTTAATTGGACGTAACTTTTTATCTTTGTTTACACATGATGATTTTACAAAGATATCCTGGTTAATCATTGGTTGAAGAATCTAAGTTCTACCAACTGATCTGAGGTGTGTAGAGAGTTCCAGGTGACAAAACATATTGTGTTTATAAAGTCTGTCCACAGTATACTGAGTGTGTGAGTGTGTGAACTACATCTGCACACTTCCTTATTCTTTACTTCCAAGGTGAGAGAGAGAGGAACAGACAGAGAGAGAGAGACCGAGAGAGAGACACAGAGAGAGAGAGAGAGAGAGAGAGAGTGAGAGAGAGACACTGGTTGACAGTGAGCGAGGGAGGAAGCTGCCTGCAGGCTGGGAGTGGTTGGACGTATAAAAGACGACTTGTCTTCCTTCTTTCCGCAGTAGACGTCTCTCTTCCTCCTCTTCCTCCTCTTCCTCATAGCTGACTCTCTACCTGCACAGGTGAGCTCACACACTCTCTGAGTGACTGATTGTTCATTGCGTTGTTGTCGGTGGTGATTCTGCTTGTTCACATGTTTTGTGTGTCTGTGTGTTGTTCCTCAGGATGTCGTGGGACGGGTACATCTCAAACCTGATGGCGCCGACTGCATCGGGGAAGATTGTCACTTCAGAGGCTGCGATCTGTGGGATTGAATGTCTGTCTGTGTGGGCCGCCACACAAGGCTACAGATCCATCTCTGTAAGACACACACACACAGACACACACAGACACACACACAGACACACACATGCTGAGGCAGGAACTACACCTACATGTGTTTGTGTATTTGTCCAGTTTAGCACTTTAAGAAGAAGTTGTTTTCTACCACTTCCTCCTTCAGCTGGTCTGAAACATGTGATGTTTGCTCATGCAAACTGATCCCATGTTTAACTCATCATTCATGTGACATCACTCTGAGCGCTGTCGCCCCATTGGCGGTTTTTGCCCTGATTCTAAAACATGTTATTGGTCAAAAGGATCATTTGTGGCTCCGGCACGTCTTCCTCTGTGGAGTTTTGGGCGTGTTCAGTTTGTTGCTCTGCTGGTTCCCGCTCCGTCAGAGCAGGGGGCGGAGCTCCGGCTGCAGCAGGAAGGAGCAGGTGCTACAGGTTTGCACTGACTAGCTGCACTGTAAAAAGAAAAGGGGTTGTTTTGTTAAAACGAGGAGAAACGAGATTAAAACATCTTACAGAGAACAAAATGCTCATATTTCATATTCTACGTGGAATAAATTGACTGATTTCATGGGGGTTAAAGGAGGAAACAGAACTTTTCAGTTGTTCAAATGAGAGAAAATGATATGTGACAATGCTCCTCAGCTTTCATCTGACAGGAAGCGCAGACACGTTGGAAGAGAGCTCACAGTTTGACTCTGAGGTTTCCTTGAGCAGCGTAGTTTCCGGACGTTTCATTTTTGAGCTGCAGGCTGAGTTTCACTTCAACGACCTTATAAGGACACGATGCTGAAAAGAGCAGCAAATACAGGAAGTTGAGACGCTGACTTCTCTGTGTGTGAGGGTGGAGGAGCGTCCACACGCTGCTGTAATTACACAACGTGTGAGGCAGGCGCACACACGCACACACCTGCAGGCTGCGTGTGTTTGTTTTACACTTTGAACTGGTTCACACCTGAACCGTGTGGGGACCGGGCCCGGCCCCTGAAGCCGGTCCTCACAATGAGGGGCAAACAAGTCACATACTGCAGGGCAGAGGCTTCAGTCTGATTGGCTGGATGGTTTCAGGAAGTGGTTTTGTCTCTACAGGTCGTTGTGTGAGTGTGATTGTGTGTGTGTGTGTGTGTGTCATGTCTTGACTTGTCCTCCACACATTCTTTTCTTCTTCTCTGCCTCCTCATCTCTCCGTCAGCTCCGTCAGGCTCAGTTGTGTATCTGGGTTTGTTGCTGTAATATTCGTTTTGGACAGTAAAGTGTTTCAGGAGCACAGTGTAAAGACGAGGTGCGAGTTGTGTGTATTTTAGTGCGTGTCAGGGACTTCATCACAACACACACACGTTGTATTTACATTCAATTATTATTTGTATTATCTTTGTGTTTATTGAGAATGTGTCACAGTAGTCAGTGGCAGCCAGCAGGGGGAGCTGGACTCCACACAGCCTGACCTGTGTGTGTCCACCATGTCTCCCACAGACGGACGAGATCCGGACGCTGGTTGGACCCAGGAACAATTTCTCCAGCTGCGGCCCCAAAGTCGCTGGAATAAAGACCATGCTGCTGGTAGATAAGATGGATGACGAAACGGCGTACTCCTTAAATCTAAAGACCGTTACTGACACTGACGGCCAAAGATACAATTTGTGCGTCGGCAAAAGTCTTAAAGGTAAGAACACCCGCCGGCAAAGTGCTCTATGAATTTCAGCCTGCAGAGGGCGCTATGTACAGAGTCAGTTTCCTGCAGCTTTGTTTTGACACAAGGCAAAAAATGTGCAGACGTAAAATCTTTATATTCATTATAAATAAAAAACATAACTAGGACTAGACGGGATGCGGGACGAGTCTCTGGTTAGCCTAATGCCTCATGCACACTGTAATCAGGATTAGCATAGCAGCTAGAGAGCACTGGAATATGTACAACTGTGTTTGTAGTCATGCTAGCACCACAGCTATATTAACGCTAATACGTCCAGACTGAAATATGTCAACAATGGATTATAATGAGGTTCATGTTCCCAACAGGATGAACTGTAAACAGCTGGATTGTCTGATAATTGTTGAGAGTAACATGGGGATCATTGAATGTGCTAAACATCAGCAGTTTAACATGGCTGCTGTGAGCGTGTTAGCATGCTGCTAGCTTAACAAGCAGCGAGCATGGCTAGAGCCTCAGTCTGGTTCTATTCATTTGATAATATGGAGAAAATCAAAATGGTTATGTTCAGAGAATTAGTTTCATCGAATGTTTGCTGTGAAATATATTTCTCATATTAAACAAAGTCAAAGACAAACTTCTGAAACTGTGAGTGACTTCCTGTCTGAGCTGCAGTGTCACTAAAACCAACTGTTAGTCAGTACGACTCTGAGGTGTGCTTCTCTGGATGATCTACGTTACATGTGCTCACATGTTAAAATATAACATCGAACGTAATGAACTGAGTTAGCATGTGGTCCTAACCTCTGCCCCCCCCCCCCCCCCGCAGCTCTGCTCGTGTTGAAGGGCGTGGTCGGCGATGTTGGCGGGGATCTTTCCGCCAAGATGTTCACTATGGTTGATTACCTGAAAAAGAATAACATGTAACAAGATGGCCACCGACCTTCCTGTTCCCACCAATCCTGATGGCTACCCCCTCCCCCCCCCCCTGCAGGTCCACAGCTGTCCTGCTTCTTTAGTGTTTAATTCTCTCACCATTTTCTGTCATCAGGTCAAAATAAAGTGTTTATTCTCTGTGGTGAACCAGTGTGTGTGTGTGTGTGTGTGTGTGTGTGTGTGTGTGTACTCCACCTGAACAGCTGACTACACACCTGAGCTGCCAGTGTTACTTTTTGTACAGTGTAGTAGATGGACCTGTGTCCTATCACAAACACACACCTGAAAAATAAAGTTTTATTACACCAGCATGTGTGTGTGTCTGCGTGTGTGTGTCCGTGTGTTCAACTGTGACTATACCATTATTACTTTATTAAATAACCAGTATTATACCACTACAGTATTAGGTCTCATATAGAAGGGAGTATATATAAAATGAGAGGTCCACCCCCCCACCCAGTCATGTGAAGTTATATTTATCTGCAGTAAAGGCCACTGGACAGGCCAAAGTGTGTGTGTATGAGTGTGTGTATGTGGGTGCAAGTGTGAGTGTGACTGCGTGTGTGTGTGTGAGTGCATGTGTGTATGAGTGTATTTGTGAGTGTGTGTGTGTGTGTGTATGAGTGCATGTGTTTGTGCGTGTAGGTGCCAGTGTGAGTGTGACTGCATGTGTGTGTATGAGTGCATGTGTGTGCGTGTTTATATGAGTGCATGTGTGTGTATGAGTGCATGTGTGTGTGCGTGTGCGTGTGTGTATATGAGTGCATGTGTATGTATGTATGAGTGCATATGTGTGTGTTTGTGCGTGTGGGTGAAAGTGTGAGTGTGACTGCATGTGTGTGTATGAGTGCATGTGTGAGTGCATGTCAGTGTGTATGACTGCGTGTGCATGTGTGTGTGTGTGTATGAGTCCATGTATGAGGCATGTGTGTGTGCGTGCATTTGTGTGTTTGAGAGTGCATATGTGTTTGTGTTTGTGTGCGCGTGTCTGTGCGTGTGAGAGTGCATATGTGTGTATTTGTGTGAGTGAGAAGGTGTGTGTGTGTGTGTGTGTTACTGCCCTTTACAGAGAAAGTTGAGCTGGTCTAAATTTTCCCCCTTCGATGAACTTTAACCTTTTGTGTGTATGAGTTAGGGACCGTCACACAAGTTCACAACTGCAAACACACACAACTTATGTTTCTTACAAGGTTTTTATTTGGGGGGGGGGGGTTCTCTCAGGGTTCTCTCAGGGTTCTGTCATCATAGAGTTATTTCAGTGTCAGCTGTCGGTGATGCAGGTGTTTTTCTGTTTCTGTCAGTGGTGTCCCACACAGACGCTCCCTGCCCCCCCTCCCAGCCTCCTCCCCTGTCTTTATAAAAACCCTGGAGAGACACAGACGGACACTTTCCAGGTCGGTCAGACAGACGGACACAGACGACTCCACTTCTTCTCTGACAACACAACAAGGTAGGCTGACAGCGCTTGGCTCTGGTTGGTCCCTTTTAAACTGATCTTGAGGGTTTCCTGTTTCCTGTTTGCTTCCTGATTCTCTTCCTGGTCTAAACTTGCCTCTAGTTTGGTCAAAATCATCTCAAGCTCTTATTCTGAAAGTCTTATCTCCAGGGACAGACGCTCAAAAGCTTCTGTGAAGAGAAAGACTCAAAAAGCTTCAAGGCTTCGACTTTCAGCTGCATGAAGGTCAAAGAGCAGAACGACTGACAAGAGACAAACCCCAAGAGGAACACAGTCCTGACAGACAACAGACAGAGAGACACAGAGAGAGAGAGACAGACAGACAGACAACAAACAGACACGCAGAGAGAGACAGACAGACAACAGAGAGAGAGAGAGACAGACACACATACAGACAGACATA
This sequence comes from Platichthys flesus, assembly GCF_949316205.1. Classification (NCBI taxonomy): domain Eukaryota; kingdom Metazoa; phylum Chordata; class Actinopteri; order Pleuronectiformes; family Pleuronectidae; genus Platichthys; species Platichthys flesus. Next base: position 15,461,882 of record NC_084968.1, read on the forward strand.
CACACAGACAGACAGACAACAGACAGACACGCAGAGAGAGACAGACAGACAACAGAGAGAGAGAGAGACAGACACACAGACACACAGACAGACAGTAAGACAACAAACAGACACGCAGAGAGAGACCGACAGACAACAGAGAGAGAGAGAGACAGACAGACACACAGACACACACACAGACAGACAGACTCTGTATCTGCAGTGACAGTTTAAAGTTCTTTGTAAAGAGAAGAACATTTTATAAACAGAATGAGATAATAATTAAAATATAAATGGTGAAGAAATCAGACGCAAGCAGGAACATCTTCATCCCTGAGTTTAAAGAACTGAGAGTTAGTCTGGATTGAGTTAGTAGCTTTAATAGTTCTGTTAATACTAATATTATTTAGTGTGTTAGCAGCAGTGTTTGGGTACAGTTGTTGTAAAGATCACATTAGGGTCACATTATGTTTGACCTTTGGCTACGCACAAACACACACACAGCGACACACACACAGTAACAACTGTTAGCGTGTTATCCTTGACATTTAGAGTATGTTAACAGGCTCCTAACACAAACTCTGTAAAACTACAGAAACTACTAAAATACTACTCCAGTACTTATACTACTTCATCATTAGAGAATAATCAAAAGTCATTGAATAACAAATATAATATTGTTTATTCGTGTTAATCAGCAGATGAATCACTAATTGAATCATCAAAAATAACATACGTCAGACAGAGCACTTTAATAGGTGAAGTACATTTTA